>NW_013665808.1:339305-343870 GCF_000517525.1 Limulus polyphemus | reverse complement strand
GGAGTTGCTTCCATGCGAGATGGGTGTTTAGAGAGAAGACGTAAAGCTGCCTCCTATACGAGATACGAGATGGGTGTTTAGAGAGAAGACGTAAAGCTGCCTCCTACTCTAAACACCCATCTCGTATCTCGTACAGGAGGCATCTCTGCCTCTTCTTACGAGATACGAGATGGGTGTTTAGAGTAGGAGGCAGCTTTACGTCTTCTCTCTAAACACCCATCTCGCATGGAAGCAACTCCGATGTTCGTTTAAGCACGATTAATAGAGGAAAGAATAAATGTAAAGAACTGGCTAGCAGCAACGATTTAGATTTTTTCGTACGGGAAGAGCTCCAAGCTTCGCTTAGTTAGTGTTCAAAGAAAGTGGAATGTAAAAATCTACATAATAGCTATGACGAACCAACGCAGGGGCATGTGGGGGTGGGGGGTGGGGTTACGTAAATACATCTTTGTTTTAAACTAAACAAATTGTATACTAAATCTAACAATTAGGCTCACCTCCACAAATAACAGTATTGGAAAGTGCTAAAAATTATTATATAGGCTGTTGGTTAAGACCTACAAAAACCAAAATCTTAGCTACATTACTAACTAAAGAATGTAACCCTGCAAGAACTGACCTTAAAGATAATTCAAACGCATTTTCAAAGATATTTTAAATATGTTTCTGTATATTATCGTAATTTTTCGAAACTTCTCGTTTGTTCAAAGCTTGCTAGCTATCAGTCGCTTTATTCACAGCTCTGCGGTTTCCTTACTTCTAATATTAATTTTCTTTAATTTTGGATTCAATTTTATACTAAAATTCTTAAAGTAAATCCAATTATTCAGCTGTATGATTTGTCATCAAACGTTGAGTTTGCTCTCTTTATACGAAAAAAACAAACAAAAATAGATATTATTTGCTGTTACGCTTGTGAAATCATCGAATCTAGAACATCATTTTTAGCAGGCGACAGTCAATTTTATGGACATGCTATATCTAATTATTTAATGTGAAATTCACACGCACGCAAATAAATATATACATATGCAAAATAACGAAAATTCCCTGAATATATTTACCTCTTGATAAAAAATCACTTTCAAACATTATAGTATAGAAATCTCTTTGGAACTTTATCACATTGTGTCGTATTGATGGCAGTACTTAAACCTATAAGTTCGTTGTTTTATATAACAAAAAAAATGGCCTTTTACTAATTCATAACGCACACTAAAAATAAATTATCTACATGAATACGTCTGTTGAAACATTTTGTATACATTTGAAACAGGATTGTCAATGGCCCAACTATTCACCTTTGTATCTTGTAGCTTGATGAAGTGTGTTTTATTACAGATATCATAAACGACTTATCTTCCATTAACCCTTTACTGACATCTCGACTTCTAAGAATATTGTTCTTACTCACGTTAACGACGTGGAGGCAGTGGGTAAAGTATGGTTGGTATTTCTCATTGGCTTAAAAGTATATAACTGATTTTGACTTGTCGACCGATATAGAAGATTGGCAAGCACTACATTATGTTAATGGTTGCAACGACAGCGGGAGGAAGACAGAGAGATTATAAGTAGAATGTTTCAATGCGAGACGGCGAGGCCGTTGTGGCGTTAAATGACATTTTGACTACCCAAGCTAGAAATATTCGTGTTAATACAAAGAGGCGGCCAGCGAACAAGAAAGAGCAGACTGTGGTATTTTCCAGCTCTTAGTCCAGCAATATAAAGAGCTTTATGTCACTTGGGCAACCGTTTACAAGGAGATGCAGAAGTCAATTGACAAGCAAACAAATCAGAGGTATAGCAAAATTAAACTGGAACAGTATCATTGAGATGATTTCAAGGTCATGTCAGATATTTAGACAATAACAAATGTAACATTTTAAACCGAAAATTACGAAACTCTCTCCTGAAGAATAATAGTTATAAGCGTAAATGCCCCCAATTTATGCGTATGGCGTTGTGCCATAGGAAATCGAAATCGTACCATACACAAATCTGGGTTTGAGGTGTAAGGTCAATAATTTTCCATAAGTAGGTCAGTCATTACACCTTTGAAGGATCCAAAAGGTTAAAAAAAGTATTCAAGTAAAAGTCCTCTGCATAAAGTAACACACAAGCATTGTGCTGCGGCTGCTCCCAAATCACCTAAGCAATGTTACAATATTCAGTTAAAAAACTATTTAACACGGCCATAGCGTATGGAGAATGTCAGCAGAATGCTCACACTACTGGCAAATTATATGCTGAACGGTTCCTAAATGGAATACTTCACATCAGATCATAGGAAATGTGTATCAGCGGCTGCGTACTACAGGTTCAATTACGTATAGCGCTATTCTACCAGACAATGAACAGCAAGCAATCAGTTTTGTCAACGAAATCGTCATATTGACATTTATCCCACTTGAGCAGCACTTTGAGCACAACCATTCCTTATCGCCCTCATAATGTGAGGATGTTTACCTCATCTACATTTATACCTGCAACATTTGTGCTGTGAAGCGATTTTGGTAATGTTTAGCTTAAAATGTTTCATTTGTTACTGTCTACACCTTTATTTATAATTGATATTTTTGGTGTATGACCTTGAAGTTTATCTAATGTGACCTCATTGGTATTATCACACGATAAGCCCACAGCATCTTATTTCGTACCATTAACAATTATTTTCTATACCTCCCCATTTATTAATCATATGACTGTCAAAGAGTTTCTTAGTCAACCGGTATGTACCTGGTTGTTTGTATGAGTAAAAATTTGTTAATTTCTCATATCTACTTTACTGTGTTGGTTACTAACGCAAAGATTACCACAACATACCATCTATTACACTTATATCAACACATAGGCCCAGTATTGCCAGGTGGTTAGGGCGCTTGACTTACAATCTGAAGGTCGCGGATTCGAATCCCCGTCCCAACAAACATGTTCGCCCTTTCAGCCGCAAAAAATAAAGAATTTCACAACTGAACAAGTTGTGTAAATATTATGAGTGCTGTAACTCAACTAGTGGAGTCTATACAAAAGAACTCTTATACTGAAACATAAGCTCTTTTAGATTTAAACAATTTTTTTATTTTTGTACACACATATTGCATCTGAAAATATGAAATCAAAGTAATATATTTTTTTAATATTTAATATTCTATTTTACGATCAATATAATACTAATTCCGAATTTGTTTATTAGATACACATGAAAGTTACCTTTATAAAAAACACAAGTTAACCAACGAGAGATAAGCTGGACCTATATCATAGTGAAAAGTATCAAACATACTGTTGGTGTGAATGTGTTTTGTAGTCACTATGAGAAAAACCTATACACTGGATAGGTGAAGTAAAGAAAGAGTGTCATTGGCCACTATTCAGTTCTTCACATTATATAGCCGCACGATAGCAGATATAATAAATAAACTTAGTATCGTTTAATTTCGAAATCTAAGTTCAAGGGAGGTCCAGTTCAATCTACACTTTGGTCAACGTGTTATTGGTTTATACTAATTTAGAGTTTTCAAAGACACGATCATCTTTAAGCATGAGCACAGCGTGCCCAAAAGTATAGGTAAAACAGATATATTAATTTATATTGATCACATTCCCATTACATACATGGAAAAAATGACAGAAAAAATTATAGTATTTAATTCTTCTTAGCATTTATGGAATCTATACTCAGTCCAGCGGTTTGTTTTGCTATATGTGAATGAGAATCACAATTTCACAGTTAAATCTTGTATCTCTTTAGCTTGACTCACTGAAGCCTAATAAATGTGGTAAATGATGGAATATTAAATGATACATTATTTTTTGTTTCTTACTCACTTTATTTGAAAATTTTTTTTAATGATAACTGTCCCGTTAATTACGTGCCAACATTATCACTAATATTATTACATGATAACATTATCTCTAATATTTTAGATGATGAACATTTACACACAAAAATTATCGAGCTAGTTTCACCATGAAAACATTAACAAGAGAACTTCTGTAACAGATATTGATCAAATAATGGACTTTTAGTAACAATGAACACAGTTGAACGAAATTTTTAGAAACTTGTTTAAGTGTTAATTGCAAGCGAACTTTAAAATCCCAGCACGGTTTATTTGTGCAACTTAGAATCCCAAGCAGGGTGATTAGTATTACGAAAGTACCACTTGAGTACTGATAGGTAACTTGGCCACATAACTGGATAAAAATATAAACATTTTATGATATGATTTTTTTTCTCTCTATAAAGCATAACATTTACAGTCGTTTATTATTATATATATATAAATCTTCTCTTTAGACAGTACAAATCTATATCATATTTTTATTGATATATCAATAACTTGGATTTTTGGACCTGTGGCTAGTGCTTTAGATTCGTAGTGCCCTTAAGCAAGACATTTTATCCCAGTATATTTATACAGTATATCCAGCTGTATAATGGATGACCAGCTGGGTACCTGCATTGGATTGACTTTCTGGAATAAGGTTGGAGTTTGTTTGTTTGTTTTTGAATTTCGCGCAAAGCTACACGAGAGTTATCTGCGCTAGTCGTCCCTAAT
>NW_013665808.1:327607-338419 GCF_000517525.1 Limulus polyphemus | reverse complement strand
GTGAAATTAAATAACGTAATAAACCTGTTTGATTAGATAACACTTACATCCGTGTGTTATCTTATTTTCTTAATGTATTCTATTATCAACATTCAAAGACAGTATTCTCTGATTTAGCCCAACAGACAACGCCTGAATTAATCCTATTATCGGACCAAACAAGCTATTCTATCGAATATTCAAAATGTATTCTATTATCAACATTCAAAGACAGTATTCTTAATCCAAAAGATAACACAAGTATTTTCTTTCATAATCCAAAAAGTTAACACCAAAATAATCAAACTGCCTTAGTATTTTATCAAATTCAAAACACAACATTAAAACCATCATCCAAAGATAACACCAGAAGCTTTAATGTTATTAAACCAAACAATATTATTTACTCGATTAAACGGATGCATCCTGTTATTTAACCTAAAAGATTCACTGTATGCATATTCATTTCTCATATCAAGATGTGTTTAAAGCAAAACACATTTCATTGAATCGCAGAAAAATACGCAAAAAACAACAACAAAAATCAAAATACAACTACTTCAACAGATATCATCAAGATGTATGATGAATATTACTTACTATCTCAGCCAGTACGTCACATCAACAAGATAATTAACATCAGAATTATACTCTATACTGTTGGATTAAATAAAAAATACACGTGTTTGATTAGCCAGTATAATAGGTTTTAAAGTTGTGTGACCGTCACATTATAACGCCCCCACGGCTGAAAGGGCGAGCATGTTTGGTGGGACGGGAATTCGAACTCGCGATCCTCAGATTGCGAGTCGAGCGCCTTATCCACCTGGCCATGCTGGGCTTATTGTGAGCTAATAATACAAATAAAACAGAAAATATGAATAGAAGATTGAACGTATTTACATTATTTTATCATATGTGGACATATTAGATAATAGAATGAAATTTATTATATATTCTACTGTAATTACAAATATATGATACTGCCATAAATACATTTGCATATTGAAAACTGATTCGTTAACTTTGTCCAATTATTCTAATTCGGTATTTTATTATGATTTTTACAAAGCCATGCTTCAATCGACTTTTTTTTCTCTCTCTCACATTTCTCGCTATAGCTTTAGCATGGCGTCACGTTGCCTCTATATTTCTCCCAGTAACTCTACGACCGTCACGTAGTTAGGTAACGGAAGCCAGCTGAGAGCCTAGCCCCAGACTAATGAGACTGAAATCCTGTAGCTTGAGCAATGCTTCAGTGTAGAAATGAACATGCGGCTTAGGAAAAGAGGGTTGCGTGAGATTGTAACGTATCAACAGAGCTTGAGATAAATAGATATTAAGGTTAGTCGGGCCCATTCTTTTTGAACACTTTTGACAAGACTCGACCGAAACGTGCGTCTTGGTAATAAGAAAGACCACTGTCCATAAAAGCTTAATAATAAAAATACAGAGACAACGCTTTTCTTAAACCTGTCATTTAAGCTTTTCTTACATTCATCATTCATGCTTATTTGTGTTGTCAAGATTAGTTCCCATATACAGGATACCAGCTTGAAGGCGGGTTGATGAAAGGGTTGGTATCCATCAAAACCTTTGATATATTTTTACATACTTATGGTACTGGAATTTCTATTCTAACATAGCCATCTGACTCAAGTACAAATGATATATAGTTACGTTTTTATATCCTTCTGCTCGACAAATAAGGCGGCATGTATGAAAACGAGTTGTTCATTTTTTGGCATGCATTATCTTCGTGGAATAACTCATGAACTATGAAAATAATCATTTACGAAAATTTGTTCAGATCATAAAATTAGTTGTTCATGTTTTGTCTTCTGATTCCACAATATTTTCATGGTGAAACTTCTTCAGATAAACAGTTACTTGTTACCCTAGCTTTGAAGTTTTACTTGTTACCCTGGCTTTGAAGTTTTACTTGTTACCCTAGCTTTGAAGATTTAGTTGTTGCTCTGGCTTTGAAGTTTTACTTGTTACCCTCGCTTTGAAGCTATAGTTGTTATCCTGGCTTTGAAGTTTTACTTGTTACCCTAGCTTAGAAGTTTCACTTGTTACCCTAGCTTTGAAGTTTTACTTGTTACATTGGCTTTGAAGGTTTACTTGTTACATTGGCTTTGAAGTTTTACTTGTTACCCTGGTTTTGAAGAGTAACTAATTACCCTGACTTTGAAGCTATAGTTGTTACCCTGGCTTTGAAGTTTTACTTGTTACCCTGGCTTTGAAGAGTTACTTGTTACCCTGGCTTTGAAGCTATAGTTGTTACATTGGATTTGAAGTTTCATTTGTTATCCTGACTTTGGAGCTTTACTTGTTACATTGGCTTCCATTTCAGTAAAGACCAACACAAATCAGAACTCTGTTATAAAGAAATTGAAACGTACTTGAATAAAATCATTCCAACCTCAAAGTTACAACAAGACAAGATTAAAATGTTTTTCCTTGTCAGCAATAATTTTAATAGTTGTGCTTAGTTTATAAATATTCAACCTAATAAACAAATAAATTAAAAGCACCTCTGTAGAAAATGTATTTTCATTAGATATATTACGTTATTTATTCTAATATATAATATCAAAATATAATGTATTTAATCCAACAGTATTTTCTTATATAATAACACCAGAATAATCAAACTGCCTTATTCTTTTATCTAATTCAACCAGCGGTATGTCTGCGGACTTACAACGCTAGAATCCGGGTTTCAATACCCGTGGTGGGCAGAGCACTGAGAGCCCATTGTGTAGCTTTGTGCTTAACTTCAAAAACATCAACGGTAATTTAGCAACAAAATATGTCTGTTTGAATGTACTCTGTACTCGATATATGATTGGGTATGTTCGGAAAAGGTTGTTATTCGTAATATTGTATTTAGGAGATCGAAAAGCAAATAAATAATAGGTTTTCTGAATCCTATAAAAGTTCTGTAAAATTAAGTTAGGAAATTATTGTATAAGTCAGTTACTTAATTGAACATGTTTCCGAGATAAAAAAAACAAAAAAACAAAACCTATTTAAATCTACATATACACATATTTCCATTGATTTTGTCCGATGACGTATTTCGCTCAGAGATTATCAGCCTGGCTGGATACAACAAACACAGTAGTGGTCAGAACAATATTGATAAAATCCATTTGTTAAAATAACAATTTTTATGGTGTGAGTGACTTTTGTTGGCGAAACGTGAGTATAGTCAATTATATTTGTCATAGGACAGTAGTATTAAGCTTATTGTAGTTTTAAGTACTAAGTTCTTTTTTCGTTTCTTTAGGGTGTTCACTTCATGAAAAGTGTCCTTTTGATATTCTAATTCTACTAACTTTCACATAAATTATATAATTATAAAAATATAACCAAACAACCAGATTTGAAATTGTTAAAGCATGTGCCAAAAAAAAAAAGGCTTCCGGTAGTTCAGTAGAAAGTCTGGGGGCTTATAAGGCAAAAAATGTGGTTTTGATACCCGCGGTAGCCGACCACAGATAGCCCATTGTGTAGCTTTGCACTTAACAACAAACAAAACATTAATAGACTTGGATAAAAAAAACCGACTTAAACAAAAATAGAAAAAACATTAATAGATAAATGCAAATTTGTTGCCCTCTTGTGGGTCAGCGGTAAATTTACAAATTTACAACGCTTAAGTCCGAGATTCGATTCCCGTTGTAGACACAGCAGATAGCCTAATGTGGCTTTGCTCTGAAACAAACAACAGCAAATTTGTTTCAAACGACTAAAGAATGTTTAATTTTCCAAAAATCAAATAATATTATCAAAACATAATATTGATTAAATTTTGTCATGTTCTTAAGAACTTACATCTATTTCAGTAATATTAGTTGTGAGAAACCACCTTCAGAGGTAAGTGAGGGAAAGAGTTTCATATACATATATATATATTGCCATATGTTATTCATTTTCTCACCAGGAGTTTTCCTTGGGTAATGAGTACGTTGGATATGAGAGCGACTTCCTTTGAAAGTATCATGTTTACTATCAAGTAAATCTTGTAATTATTCGCCCACTGTTGAGAAGTTTTAAAAATGCATTTCATAAGTGTGCATTATATTACTACTTTATAAACCTGCTTGTTTGTTTGTTTGTTTTGGAATTTCGCGCAAAGCTACACGAGGGCTATCTGCGCTAGCCGTCCCTAATTTAGCAGTGTAAGACTAGAGGGAAGGCAGCTAGTCATCACCACCCACCGCCAACTCTTGGGCTACTCTTTTACCAACGAATAGTGGGATTGATAATGTTACACAATATAGTAAATACTACTGCTAGTTACCTGCTCCTACCTTCTATGTTGTATCAAGAAAACTCATCGTGTCTTTTTAACGAGTCTTCAAGAATATTGTGAGTTAGCTGTCTTGATTTTCAGTAATTTAGCGCCCCCAAGTAGTATGAATAAATGTATATTGACAGGAGGTAGAAGTAAGCAATTCTTTACAGTTTGTTTGTTGTTAAGCGCAAAGTTAAACAATGGGCTATCTGTGCTGTGTCTATCACGGATACTGAAACCGTGTTTTTAGCGTTAAAAGCCTTCGTCATACTTTTCGCTGAGCCACTGGGGGCGTAATTATTATTACTTAAATTGTTGTAAGGATTAAGTTGAAGCAACAAAGAGTAAGGACGCGTAACTCACAGGGATATTCATATTTGGTTGAACCTCACATTAGCGATTTGTTTCTATCCACCACCGGTAGGGTTCAAATATTGCAGCATAATAAGTAGCTTTATGTTATTACCTGTTAAAACATTCAGTTTAAAAACTCACTAAAATACACAAGAAACACCAGCAGTAGATAGTGGAATTAATTTAAATACTAACGGTGTGTATGTTTAAAGTTTTTGGGTGACTCGTACGTAGTTACTGGAGTCTAGACGCCTTGAAACCAACAAAGTAATGGAACCGCAAGCAGTTTAGTGCATAACTTTAAGTGTGTTGGAAAACTGGTGCTGTCCTCTATCGGTAATTTTAGAGTTAAATATTTGTTCACAGCTGTATATTAATGCAATTTGTTTATTAATGCTTTTATAAACGTGAGAACTACTAGTTACTGAAATTTTAAATCACAACGTATTAACTTAATACCTATCTGTTAGGGTTTCTATCACCCGAGACAAAATTTGGAAATTTTATATTGGGGTTTGTATTGACTAAAAACTAATTAATGACGGTGCTAAAAATAAGGTGTACTATTTTACATGATACCACATGTGCATTTGTTATTATTTGAAAAACAAATAAATTTGTCTAACTTTTTGATTGTAAATTTCCATTAGAAATCAAACATTTGGAAATCTGGATATAACAACAATTAACAACAACAGGAATTTATACGATTTTTACCTAAAATTTACTTTTCGGGCTTTTAATGAAGTGGAACAATAAACAGGTTCTTTCAGTTTCAATGATTCATCGGTCTGATGCTCAACAGATATGATAAACAGACCAACTAAACGATCCCAAGTCGTCGTGGATCCCAGGTAAGGTTTTATTAAATTCAATTTTGAAAATATTCTTTCTTCACTAACAAACGTTTTTGGCAATCTCACAATTCTCGGTGCAATGTATAGATCTGGAAAAAGAGAGCTGACAAAGCTCTAATGTCTCTCGATCATGAGTGTTTGCTTTAAAAATCTTGCTGTCTGATACCATCTAAGCTCTGATTTTTAAATTTTGATATACAATAATAGAATAAGAACAAATAACTGTGCTGTTTTAATTGACCAAATATTTTTATTTTTTTTTGCGCAGATTAAATGATAGTGTTGGTTGAAATTTATATATATATATAATTTTTGAGGAGCTACAGTATATTTTGACTTGGTTTACCACTTCCCTTATATAAAAACATAGATTTATTTTGTGTTCGACGGATTTCAGTCTCTAAAAATTGGTATCAATCTTCAGCTGTTTACATATATCAAGGTCCTTGCAAATCCTTCATCAGGACAAACATTTTCTTGCGAGCTTTGACCAGACGAATAATTCTCACTTTAGCTACTCCAATCATTAACATTAGAATCGCGCAAAACTACACGAGATCTATCTGCGCTAGTCGTCCCCAATTTAGCAGTGGAAGACTAGAGGGAAGGCAGCTAGTCATCACCACCCACCGCCAACTCCTGAGCTACTCTTTTACCAACGAATAGTGGGATTGGTAGTCACATTATAACGCCTACACGGCTGAAAGACGAGCATGTTTGGTGTGAGCGGGAGGAAGTCAAGCAAGAACAACAGAGTTCAATCTAGAGTTCTGTTGCCAAATCCATGTGAATTCTTTGTGCCATGTCATGCTCACTCAGCCAGTATTGTTCTTACTGATGCAACAACGTTCTGTCTTGAAGCTATATATTTTGGGGGTGATTTAATGTTTACGGGGAATCGAACCTCGAATTTTAGCATTGTAAGTCCTGAAACATACCGTTGAGCTCTCCAAGGGATTTTTTTTGATTCAGACTGGACTACGATCTTGAGAGATACTGTTCAGAAATTGAGATCACCAAGTTAGTACTAACTCTACAGTCAAGACAATTGACCATTATGACCAGTTAAGTATGCAGTTTAACTCTGATTGTTTTAAATAAAGATTGTTTATTATGAATGTTTGCCTATGTTTAGTCTTTCTTTATGTGTCACGACTTCAATAGTGAGAGAACATAATTACTTCTCAGTAAATATTTGTCGAATCTCCCGTTATTAGCGGACCTGTCTTGTCGCTCTGAGTGGAATCAGTTTTAACAGAAAATACTACTGTACCCTCTAGAAATGGAGAGAAAGATTGTTCTCGACCTTACTTTGTTTCTGTGATTCCCGCCTAACAACCAAATACTTAACGTGCTTGAGCAAATGTCTAGAGTCTGGAACTTACTACAACAACAACAAAACACCGGCCGCCGGTCAAGAAACGAATAAGTATTAATCATATTAAGATACACTGCAATGCTTCTCTGCTGCTTTGATAATACTGACACTGTAAACTTTCTTGACTAAGTTTCATGTTAAACAACGTTCTTCTTTTCCTCTACACAAGTCTTTACTTATCTTATTATTTCTCTTAAGTTTCTTCTTCCTTTCTTTCATTTTTTCACTTTGCTCGAAGTTTAATATTCATTTGTTTTCCGCATTTTTATATCATTCCTTTTTTTTGGCTACCTACATTTTCTGCCCTAAGCAAATACCTACTTGGCCTACCCACTAAGACCAGCTCGGTATTGAATATTAAGTGTAGTCTTTAACACACGGAATGTAGAATCGCACTTTTCTGATCATTCACACATTCAATGGTTTAAGAACACCATATGATACGTAGGGAATTACAATAAAAAGTAATCACAAGTTAAGAATCCTGAAAAGTCGTAAATCTTATTTGAATGAATTTCACTAAAGGTGTTTTAATAATTTATTAATTCGGCATTTTTAAGTCGTATACTCATTGTAAAATACATTAGATTGAAATATATTTGTTCATTTTCTTGGGTAGACTCCAAATGACATGAGCGAAATGCGACTTTGTATTCTAATCTTTTCCGGTATCGTTATTCTCTGTATTTTCATAAACAATAGTAAAGCTGATGTTGATGTTTATTATTAATCATAAAGCTACACAAAGGGCTATCTGTGCTCTGCCCACCACGGGTATCGAAAACCAATTTCTAGCGGTATAAGTCCGCAGACATGCCACTGGAGAGCAATAATAAGGCAGAATGTAGTCAAACTGTGATGAAATACAAGAAAAGGACAACAAAAATTAATTAATTGTTGCTAAAATATATTTTATTGAACAATACATATGATATTTTTATATATCGAGGAAATAAGGAGTTGCAGAACCATTTATTGAGTAATCAATAGAATAATGAACTCAATTTTAGGTATAATGAGTCTCCCTGTCACTGCCGGAGTGTGAATAAAGATACGAGCAGACATAGTGGAAAAGATTAGATACATCTATGAATTTCTATTTTGTATTTATGGCAAATCTACTGAGGTTACTCGCCATTGTCCCAAATTTTGAATCAATGACCAGAGGGAAGTCAGCGAGTCAACAGCACCCTACCACGCACCATGCACATTAAGAGATTGACTGTCACGCTTATAATACACCTATAGCTTAAAATGCAGAGACTATTTTGTGGTATACGGATTCGAACCCAACTCACTACTTCTAAAAACCTGAGTTCTATCAAAGGCCTCCACCCACGCCTCGTTACATCTCTGAACGAATGGCATACGATATTTTCTTCGTTCAAAAATCAGAATCTTAGCTGGAACTCATGATATATTGATAGTTAAATTATGTTTAACGTAATAAATATTGTGTTATTTATTTATTTAGAACTAAAGAATTCTATGTATCTAAATCTTTTCTAACGGCCATTAGATAGCGTTAAACCTTAACTATGATACTAAAGAATCCTTTTAGATGAAAGTGCCTTGCAGTGATACATACAAAAAGGTCATCCGACATACCACCAAATTGTATGATTTATTAGTTTCTAAATAAAATTGAAGGCAGATATTTTTTGACATGATTCCTGGTGTGGTGGCATAAAAACAGAAAAAAAAAGTTTCAGATAAATAGATGTTTCTAAACATAATGGTTTGCCTTTTTTTTAGATGTATTGGTCAAAACGAATGTACAAGGAAATTCAGAAACATCTATTTATCGGAAACCTTTTTCTGTTCTTATGACACAACATCAGGAATCATGTCAACAAATATTTACATTTTAAAGATATGTACTAAACACGAGGACTACAAATTAGTTGTTACTAATGAAATATATAGCAGCTGAAAGAGGATTCAACCCAACTATTGTAGATAGAGCAGTTAAGAAATTCACTAATGTAGTAATAATGGATCAAGGTATTATCTTAAAACCTGGTTATGATAAAAGTAAAAAGAAATGTTTAGTGGGGCCATATGTTCCAGGTTTAACTTTTAATTTATTCAAACTGTTTAATAAGCAATAATTATTTTACTCTATACTTAAATGTATGAATAAGATAAAACACTTTTTCAATAATACTAAAGATAATATACAATTAATGGAAAAAGCTGGAGTTTACAACATTGAATGTGAATGTGGAAGCGTTTATATTGGATAGACAAAACTTAATTTAAGATATCGTTTAGCAGAACATAATGGATGTGTAAGAATGAAAGGACTGAAAATTCGGCCAAAGCAGAACATGTACAAAAAACTCAACATAAGACATTATGGGAAAAAACGGTAAAATTAGCTCAACTAAAGGGTCAACCATTAGAGTCAATAATATCCGCGAATCTTTAGAAATAATAAAGTTTAAAAACAGAGCATGAATTATTAAATAGAGACGAAAGTCTGGCGAATATTTGTGTAAGAATGTGACGGGACCTCCTCTGAGAATCATGCAGGAATAGTAAACCTACACACTGGTCACATGACTTATCTAAGAAGGAATAGATATGATACTTATGTCTTGCAAGCTCACTCCTGATGATGACGTAATAAACGTTAAAACATGTGGAGTCTACATTTTAGAGACCACAGAGACGCTAAGCCTAAACCCTGGAATTTCTGATCTGGCTTTCTAGCCTATGTCATATAAGGTTGAAGATATTAAACACATTAACAGGTAATCGACGTTAGTTTTCTCGCATTGAAATGTAGTAAACGATTACTAACATTAATTTTCAATGATTGTTTGTTTATAATTAAGCACAAAGCTACACAATGGGCTATCTGTGCTCTGTCCACTGCGGGTATCAAAACCCGGATTCTAGCGTTGTAAGTCCGCAGTCATACCGCTGTGCCACTAGGGGGAAATTTTAAATGTACTACGAATTATTCTTGCTTGTTTTCCAACTTCGCGCAAAGCAAGGCGACATAAAGGATATCTTTGCATAACAATCCTGGTAGACAAGAAAGAAATCAGATAGTTAACAGCACCCGCCGCCAATTCTTAGTTTGTGGGATTTGACTGTCATTCTTATAGTGCAATCACGGCATTAATGTAGGAGCGTGTTTCAGCGGCACTAGTTTTTTTATACCAAGACAGAAACAGTCTACATTTCCTCGAAATTAGAAACAGTTTTAAAAAATGATTTATACTAGTGTTAAAATGCTTAAAAAGAAACACTTGAAAATAACATTTGATATTACAATAATATACTACTGAAAACGGCCAGGTGGTTAAGGAGCTCGACTCACAGTCTGCGGGTCGCGGGTTCGAATCCCAGTCCCACCAAACATGGTCGCCCTTTCAGCCGTGGGGGCGTCATAAGTGACGGTCAATCCCACTATTCGTTGGTAAAAGAGTAGCCCAAGAGTTAGCGGTGGGTGGTGACGACTAGCTGTCTTCCCTCTAGTCTTACACTGCTAAATTAGGGACGGCTAGCGCAGATAGCTCTCATGTAGCTATGCGCGAAATTCAAAACAAAACAAACTACTGAAAACTATAGCTTTCTCTATAGAATGCTCTCTATAACATTAATACAGGATTAAGAAATGACGTACACTAATTTTATCTACACAAACCAGAACTCGGAAATGATGGCAATGTTTTCTTTGAATTTCTCTACATCAGAGGTCACCAAACTACGGCCCGAGGGCTGAATCCGGACTGCGAGGCTCAGCTCCTCCGGCCCGCCACAAATGAGCTAAAATATAATCATTTATATGGAAGTATCATATATTGTAGACAAACTTACTATGTAAAAAATTAAAATAAGTGTAAGTAAAAGTATCCAAATTTGTCGAATCTGGTTTTTGCATCTGACAGTAATATAAGTTTTAGGAAAATCAGTGAAATAAAAAA
>NW_013665808.1:325281-326607 GCF_000517525.1 Limulus polyphemus | reverse complement strand
CCACGCATACACATACAGATCCAGGCTCGGCCCCACTGAAGATTTGAAGAAAGAAGACTGCTATATAATGTGTTGATATGATTATCAAGAAACTGGTGTTATTAAACTTAGACATCAATAATATGTATACAGATCGTTCACTTGCAAATATACTTCGGGTGCTTGATACATTAAATATTAATTTAATTAATTCTTTATTTATTTACTTATTTTTAGCGAAATTGGTTTGTCAGATATCATTATTGGGAAGTGAAAAGTCCCAAACTGTCGTAGTTAACACAAAAAAAACCATTATGTTCTGCCATCTAGCGACGGTAAGCGAAACTATTATGAAATGTAGAAGTAAATCTTCTGAGTAGTGGTTTTCCTTTTTGTTATTTTCTCACAAAATCGTGAGTAATAGGTGAAGATAATAACAATGCTCTTATATACAAATTGGGCAGGCAATTTTTTCACATCTTGCCTATCTGTCAGGCAAAGTAATTTTCATCTTAACA
Source organism: Limulus polyphemus (assembly GCF_000517525.1). Lineage (NCBI taxonomy): Eukaryota > Metazoa > Arthropoda > Merostomata > Xiphosura > Limulidae > Limulus > Limulus polyphemus. Next base: position 326,110 of record NW_013665808.1, on the reverse strand, counting down.
TTAAAAATACTTTTGTGCATCAGAAAATTTCGAACTTTCATATGCGAAATATTTATAATGTCAAAATAATTACCAAACGTTTCCTAAGAGAAAATTTTATATTTTATATATTGTCTTCAGTAATCAGTTTCTGTTCGGGTCCGGAAAATTAGAACGATTTCGCATCCACCATAAAAAATTATGCAATAAACATAAATTAAGCATCTTTCATTCTTAAATGAATACAAAGGGATTTAAATTGATAGTTATTGGACGAGCATCAGGACGTGTTTGTTGTGCAAATATAAGGTAGTGACAGTACTTACTTCTATTGTATTTTAAGTAAAGGTTCTTAATAATATTTCAGTACAGTCTCCATATATTGAGATATAACTGAACTTCCAAGTATTTCTTTCTTAATTTATTTATCTATCTATTTAGAGATAACTGAATTCCAACTATTTTTTCTTAATTTTTCTCCATCTGTTGAGAGATAACTTAAATTTCAAGTATTTTTCTTAATTTTTTCTCCATCTATGGATAGATAACTGAGCTTCTTAATATATTTCTCCATCTATTGAGAGACAACTGAACTTCCAAATATTTTTCTCCATCTATTGAGAAATAACTGAACTTCCAATTATTTTTTCTTAATTTGTTCTCCATCTATTGAGAGATAATTGAACTTTCAAGTATTTTTTTCTTAATTTTTTGTCTATGTATTGAGAGATAACTGAACTTCTAACTGGATAGAGCTGATCCATATCTGTCAGATACTTCCTGGCTGGCAAAGTTGTCATTTTTGGTTGACATCACATTCCACATGAATGAATTGAACTTGAAACTTCAG
>NW_013665808.1:307294-324313 GCF_000517525.1 Limulus polyphemus | reverse complement strand
ACACGTTTGTTGTCTTTATTTTTTGTGTATTCACTATATTGTATTGAACAAAATGGTTATGCGGCCCGCGCTCGCCATGATCTCAGTTATCTAGCCCGCTGTGAAAAAAGTTTGGTGACCCCTGCTCTACATTAACGTAGAACTGAGAAATAATATTTACTTACTGTCATTATATCAAGACATTACTTGAAGATATCAATGCATCATTTCAGAACATAAAGACAACGTAAGTTACTTTTACTTACTCTAAGTTCGAAGAATAAATAAATAATGAATATAATTATTAACTAATTTCATAGATGATGTTAGCTCTGAATGTTTGCTGATATCCAAGAGTATTTATATAAATGAGTTCTCCAATACATTCAGTATAACATGGCCAAATTACATTTGAATATTTTAACACGTTCAGCAGGGTTGCATTACGGATATTTTAATTATGTAGTATTAGATTGTAAATATTTTAATATAGTTAGAACGGTTAAATGATGAATATTCTAGCATCTTTGTCAAAGTTATATGGTGAATATTGTAATATACATGGCTGAGTTACATGACGAATATTCTAGCTTGTTTATCAAAGTTATATGGTGAATATTGTAATATACATGGCAGAGTTTCATGACGAATATTCTAGCTTGTTTATCAAAGTTATATGGCGAATATTGTAATATACATGGCTGAGTTACATGACGAATATTCTAGCTTGTTTATCACAATTATATGGTGAATATTGTAATATACATGGCTGAGTTACATGACGAATATTCTAGCTTGTTTATCAAAGTTATATGGTGAATATTGTAATATACATGGCACAGTTTCATGACGAATATTCTAGCTTGTTTATCACAATTATATGGTGAATATTGTAATATACATGGCAGAGTTATATGATGAATATCTTAACATGTTTTGCAGACTTAAGGATGAATATTCTCACATATTTAACATAATCACAAGGTGAATATTTAAACTTTTTTTGGTTGAATCATATGGTGAGTATTCTAACATGTTCGACAGAATCAAGTGGTGAATATTCTAACCAATGTTCCTTCTAATGTTTTTCTATCCATATACGGAATGAACTTTTTCATGTGCACTAGTATCAAGGCAATGTGAGGATGTGCAATACCAGTTGTTTTAGGGTGGGGGGGTATTTTTAGACCATCAAACCATTGACCCTACTGGATCATTAGTCCGCTTTTCAATGCCACCGGTTGGTTAATTGGGATATAGGCCTATCGACTGCCAGGGTCATTAAGGTCGTCAACTTATTGAGACCCCTCACCATTACTGAGGATCTGCGCGGCTGTAATAACGAAGTGCGCGGCATTTGATTGGTTGTTGTGCGGCGGGCAGCTTAGAGGGAACACTGATTCTAACATATTTGGCACAATTACATGATGATTATTTAACATCTTCGTCAGAACTACATGATGAATGTTCTAACATGTTTGACAGAGCTACATGATGAATAAACACTTGACAGGATCATATTGTAAATATTTATATATATTTTTTAGTTTTATAAATACTAAACGATAGAATATAACCACACTTTGTGGTTGCACCCCACAACATTTTCATCATTGTTTGTGATGATATACTAGTTACCTACCTGTGTGTTCGGTATATCTAAGTAGTAAAAGTTACTTGGAGAATTACTGCTATCCTGGCCCAAAATACCTTGTAGTCACTGAGAATACTTATTAGGGAAGGGAATTTAACTTGCTCTCGATAACCACCTTGGTAACATTTTGATAATATTCTACATAATTATATATATATTTATTTATTTATTTGTAGTAACAGAGCTTATTCTTTTATTTGTGTGATATATATATAACGGAATATAACAAAATTAAATTGGTATCAGTTCCAAGTAAATTCAATATCGTACGATGGAAACAAGAATGTGATCAGTCACTTCATCGTTTCTTTACTGAGAAGATCTGCTTCATATGAATACAACAGAACCTAACTGTTAACATACTGACTAACATTCTATTAAGTAACTGCCCACACCAAGAAGGGGGTGTTTTAATGTAACAAATATACTTCGTCGTAAGAGGAATAATGTATTCATAACTGGAACATGAAATTTAAAACAGAAAGGAAAGAGGGGTTAATAACACGAACTATTTATGTTAACGTTTGATAAAATATCTGAAAAATAGCACTCACACGATTACGTTACCAAGACAACGGAGTGTTTATGAAAAGACGATAGAGGGCGATGAGAAGTGTAGTACCAGTACTAGGGTGGCAAAAATTCCCTAGCATATGTGTTGCTTTCCTTCCTCGGATAACAAGAAACTCAATTGAACACATTGTAAATCTCAACAAAGAATTAATTATAATTAATTAAACGGTAATGATAAGTTAACCAGTATGGGAACTGCAGCTTCGTTCCTTTTCAGTTGCAGAAACATAAGCAAACTAAATAAAAACGAGCTGGAAGAGTTGGAGTCAACTACAAACTGTGAGTATTTGTACATTTTTTGTACTGATCAACTGGTGTATAGACATGGGGATAAGAAAGGTGTATGTAAAAACCCAAAGGTGGTAGTTTTCTGAAGTATCATATCCAAGAGAATAATTGTAGTTGAAAATATTAAATCTCCTTTTTTGCACCAAGTGTATTGCCATATACCTTAATTACTTCAAAAATTAGTAAATAAAGTTTGATAACTGTTCGAGATTTGGAATTGTTATATGTTGGATCAAAGTCAGAGGCCAATGTAAAATTCACTATATATATGTATAAATATCCACACTTCTGATTTCAAGCAAGAGTTATCAGTTAATACACTCTACGACATTTTATGGAAATTTATTTACTAACATGGTAGTATTCAGTGTAAAACAGTTGATAAACCTGCATAGAAATTTGTTAGTTTATGTTGTATTCAATATAATACAGTTGATAAACCTGCATGGGAACTAATTAACTTATATTATATTATATTCTGTGTAATACAGTTGATAAACTTGCAGGGAAACTAGTTAATTTATACTGAACTAAAATGTAGTTTTTATTGAAAGATTTTAAACGTACTTTGGCAAGCTTTAAAACAGAAAAAAAAGTTTAATCATAACAATCACAGTTGTTGCACAGTCTTCGACAATGTAAAAGAAGGGACAACTCACAGTAAATTTCTGGAAATGCTTATATCCTGGGATTTATCATTGATTTTGACATATTTTAAAATTATACAGAATTATAGAATTATGCCAAGTGGTAAGATATCATAAAAAGTCTGTTTCAGAAGCTGTTAACGCAGATAACACTAAAATCTAATTCAAGAAATTAATTATTTTAGTTGATAATTTCTCCCCAGTGCAGCTCTCTTGTTGTCTAATAACAGATAGCATTTATTAAGTAAGTAAATGTTAATATATGATGCCATTGAACACGTAATTTTGTAAACTTATTCTCCTTTTTTTTATTACAGTTAAAACACAACAGCTTCAGAAATGGTAAGTTTTATAATTCTTAAAAATTACCTACAAGCTTCTCAGAAGCTGGCCTAAATAAAGGTATTACAGAGCGTCAAATTTAGAAGATTTAAAATCCTTATAAAAAGTATAAACAGATGGAATAAAAACATTTGTATTGTTCAAAGAATAAATTACGTGTTATGGGTATTTTTATGAATTGAGTTAAAGCTCATTAGTCCATCAAGGCTGGCGAAATGAAAGTTGTACAAAAATTATATACATACTAATCGCTGCCTCTAAGAAAACTAAAAATTCCTGAAAAAGAAAAGATAAATTAAAAATATGTTTCAAAATTTTTAAATCAAGTTAAAGTTAAATTTTTGACAAGAATATAGTTTGATAAATGTCCACGTGTCACAAGTTTTAGTTAAATTCTCGTATCACTTTTATCTTAATTTGTTAGTCGGAAGTGAACACTGCAAAATCCCATTGTTGTGCTTTTGGATAAAACTGGAAACATGGCACGAATCAACACAGGACATGCATGTGTGTAGTGCTTTAGCATAAAACTAGCCACATAGTACTACCCAACACTGGACGTATTTATATTGCGAGCTTAGCTTGAAGCTACACGGAAACTGTAAAAGTCCACTAACGGATTTCTTAAAGAATGTATTTGAACTACTAAGTAAACTCCAAATATTAGATTCATACCCAACAGGTAGAGACTATGTACACAATAAAAATATTAAGAACATTTCCAATCTAACACAATTTACAGGCGATAAGCTAGCTAACAGTTAAGGACTTTTCATAGATACAGCTACTACATGCAGAACATGTGGATATTACTGAACATAGTAACGCGACACATATGCGTCTAGTTCAATCTAGATATGATTAAATTTTCTATCACCTCAAAAATTATCTAAATTCATTAAAGTAAGTGTTAAGACTAGTAAGGTAAGTAATAAATGCTGCATAGTTCATCTGTGCTGCTAAAATTTCAAAATGATAAAAAACTTTTACTTTAATGGTCCGAAACGTAAGCCCCCAGTGGCACAGCGGTATGTCTACGGTCTTACAACGCTAGAAATTGGGTTTCGATACCCGTGGTGGCAGAGCACAGAGCTTTGTGGTTAACCAAAAACAAAAAACATAAACTTTAGGCCCCTAGTAGCACAGCGGCATGTCTGCGGACTTACAACGCTAGAAACTGGGTTTCGATACCGTGGTGGCAGAACACAGAGCTTTGTGGTTAACCAAAAACAAACAAACATAAACTTTAGGCCCCTAGTAGCACAGCGGCATGTCTGCGAACTTACAACGCTAGAAACCGGGTTTCGATAGTAGCAGTAGATAACCCTTGTGTAGCTTTGTGCATAATTAAAAACAAACAAACGAACGAAACGCAAATTTTTATATTTTATATCCATTCATAAGCCTAAAATTATCCAGGGTCATTGAAATATGAAAAGTACTTGAAAAGGCAGATAAGTCAACACATGGTTAAAAGTTTTCTAAAAATTGATGGTCGGGAATTTAGTTTAGTAAAAACGTAATAAATGGTTTAAATAATGAATTAAAAGAACAAAACCAGACGTGCAGCACAAATTGCAAGTATTTATTATGTATGTATGAAACATAACTTTAAAGCATACAGATATTATAATTACGCTTTAGCTAGTACACTAATAGAACCTATTTTAAGAAATAAAGTTAAATGAAAGTAAAATTAGACTTAAGATTTAACTGTACAGAATACTGGGAAACGCACACACTAGTTGGTTAGCTTGATAGGATTGTTATAAAGACTTTTGGCGTGTTGAACATTAATAAAATGAATAATGTTATTCATAGAGCAATATTTCATGGTAGATATACTAATACAAGCATCATAAACATGAATTCGTGGTCAACTGAAAGGATCGTTTAAGGGTTTTAGTTTTGAATTTCGCGCAAAGCTACACGAGGGCTATCTGCTATAACCTTCCCTAATTTAGCAGTGTAAGACTAGAGGGAAGGTAGCTAGTCATCACCAATCACCACCAACTCTTGGGCTACTCTTTTACCAACGAATGGTGGGATTGGCCGTCACATTATAACACCGCCACTGCTTAAAGAGCAGGCAGGTTTGGTGGGACGGGAATTTGAACCCGCAGACTGCGAGTTGAGCACTCTAACCACTTGGCCTCTGTCGGATGAACCGCTTGATTTTTGGCTACAGGGTTGCTTAAAGTAAGATATAACTCATGTTATGTTGACAACCATGAGAGACCTCATCCCAAAAACGCAGGCCATCGTTGATGTGAATAATAGCCACGTTTAAGCAGATATAGCACCCTTCGATGACTATTTCCATTGAACACGGATTCGGGTACCCTATGATTTTGTTGGCATATTCAGCGTAAACTAATTATATTGATGTTCGAAGCGGCTAAAAAAAAACTTCTGAAGAACCATGTATGTATGGCAACTTTACTGAATATGTTTAGGACAAGGCTTTAAACTTAGAAAGTTGGAACAAGACTAAAACTCAAGACAAACACAGAACTACTCAGCAAAACTGCGGGTTTATTACCGAGCGAATAAGGTGCAAAGAGTGGTGTCTAAATGAACTATTTTTCCACGTGCATGTGAAAATCGAGCAAATGACTTAGGCGATATCAAAATATCTCTTTTATGTGCAGTAAAGCTACAGCTCTAAGAAAGCTTTTGACATTTTGATAACAGATGAACGTGTTCCCATGACTGAAACAGGAACTTAGAAACACTTTTGGTGTATATATAGAGTTTATAGTTTTTTTTATAACAGCCTAACATTATGGGGCGAACATGCCAAAGTGGCCACGAGTTAACGCTTTGTAAAATGGAATATATATGTATATAATTCTATCATTTTAAAAGTTGTATTATCTAAACAAATTAGCGTATTAACAACTTTAAACTCTGGAGAAGTAAATTAGCTTAAGCATAGTCAAACTGTTTTTTACATCCTTGGAAGAGTAACTCTAACTTCTGAAGAAGCTTTTGTTAGTTATTATTACAGTGAAATTTATTTACACTTGTTTCTTTAGAGTGTGAGTTAATATTTCTCATTCAACTATAGGATGGATGTTCACTAACAGTAAGCTTTCGTTATTAACAGATAATATTAATGATAACCTTCAATAACAAACACTATTAAACAAGTGGCGAACGTTTGTTTGTTTATGACAAAGCTACTAAGCCTATCTGCCGCCGTCCATAATTTTGAACTGCTGAACTAGATGGAAGGTAACCATCTGGCAACCCCTACCGCCAACTCTTGAAAATCATGCCTACAGATTGGTTTGAGACTGAGATACTTTCAGGTGGTCGAAGTATTGAACCTAATTAAGTATGGAATTGTATTTGTTTTCGAAGAATATTTTTATTCAGTAAATAAAGAAACTATTAACATAATGTCATTGTCTTGAATAACCGACTCATGAGGAAAAGAAGAGCGATTTAGAGTTATTTTGAACGATTTAATTAATTGCTGTTGTTTTTGAAAACAAGTAGACAATTTATTTAAAAGAGTGCGTTTATATGGAAAAAAATCAAAGAATAATTTATATTCACAGGTATAAAGACTTTATGCAAGACTGCCCTGACGGTCACATGACAAAGGAGGTAAGCTTATGTTCGTAGTTTTTATGAAATGTAGTAAAGAGAACAAAAGCATATTTATGAATTACAAGTAATGACTTGAAACACATTACAGGTATTTCATAATGAAATACTTGAAAATAACACAGATTCGAATGATAACTTTTCAATAATTGAGAGAACTCCCCACTTCCCCCAAACATTTAATATAATATTAAAGCCATATATTATATTCGCTATGATTTGTCGATTTTTATTCTTAAGTACGTACCTTTATTAAGATGCATAGGGCATGTGGCTATCTTGACTATGTACATGTAACGGTTCTGAAAACTTAGAAAAAAAGAATAATATGTAAAAAAACTACAAATTTGTTTTAAACTTATTAGATACAAGTATGATTCTAATTTTGCATAGATTTAGCATATATTCTCCCTCCATATCAATTCACATTTATCACATCGATAGGTTCGCGTACAGGTGATATTGGGATGCATTTCTTTCAAATTTAAATGTCATTGTATTTATAACGTCTTTAGTTTCTAGTGCAGGTAATATTGTGATCAATTTCTTTCAAACTTAACTGCCATTGGATACGAATATAAATAAAAAGTATTTTGTAAAATGCAGTTTCAAAAGGTAAACGTCATCACAGCAGTCACAACTCTACGTCTCTAGCGCGTGAGACTAGTACTTAGTCTGTACAGTATATAAGCACAGAGTTCAAAATCTTTGTCTAAAGAGGAAATTAAGCTACCTTTACCACAGAAATTGAAATTAAAGAAAATATACAGGAATTTATTGCATACAGTAAATACATTACAGGCCCTAATGGAGATGAAATATTGTTCGTAAATTTTAGGCCCCCCCCCAGTAGCACAGCGGCATGTCTGCGAACTTACAACGCTAGAAATCGGGTTTTGATACCCGTGGTGGGAAGAGCACAGATAGCCCTTTGTGTGGTTTTGTGCTTAACCACAAACAAATATAAACTTTAAATCTAGTTGCAATTCATGTAATATTATTTGTGTGTTATCTTTTATTTGTTGTCAGCAAATATATGTTGAAGAAACAAAAAAGCTTACGTTTAAGAATACATTTACATAAATCACATGGCAAAAATGCAAATAATAGCCTATTACCTGTTAATTAATACATTAATAATTGTATTATGGAGAAATACCATAGTTTAGAAGAAGCTTTTTTTAACATATTTCCATTTGGTATTCTGGTAAAAGAATAAAATAAATTTATGAAAATTATTTTATTAACAAATTTAAAACCATTTTAAATGCCACCTAGTTTAACACACAGGTATTTTGAAACACATATAAAGCTTTAAGGTCAAAGAAACGCGGGAAATTTTGTTATTCTATGGGTCTTATAAAAAAGTGTACGTCTTACTTTGGAAACTGCTAACTATCCTTAAAGATGTGAAACAGGTATTTATCCTTTTATGTATGTGTTTTTATCTATTCATTTAAATTAACAATAATAAAAAAGTTAAAAAATTAAACATTTTTCTTTCGCCTCTTTTTTATTAAACATTTCACTGAGCAAACTAGATTTGGTTCTTGGAATATATATATCTAAACTCGTATAAGAATCTTAATACAAAACGTTAAATCATTTATTACAAAATAAAAGGGACAACTTAATAAATTGGAAATATAATAAATAGTTAATTGTACTTAATTGTAAAAGTATATTTACCCCCACCCCACCCACCCCCAGTGGCACGTCTGCAGAGTTACAACGCTAGAATCCGGGGTTCGATACCAGAGTTGGGCAGAGCACAGATAGCCCATTGTGTTGCTTTGTGCTTAACTTCAAACAAGATAAAAATACAAGTGTATTTTATGCTTCACCAAAAATACATAAATGCCAAGATATTACTAATGGATATTCTAATTAAACAATGATTACGTACAACATGTTGAACCTACCCGTTAGTCTCCCGGTGGGTCAGCGGTAAGTTCACCCTTGTTTTTTTTTCTATTGATATCTGATTTGATCTTGATCGAGATCTATGAGGATAAAGTGCTATGTACACCTCTTCCTTCCCGTGCTTACAACGATAAAAGCCTAGATTCAATGACCCCTAGGTGAACAGCGCGAAAACAATCTATTGTGTAGCTTCGCGCTTTTTGTTGTCCAAGTATACCGATTGTTGCAGCCCACCAATGTTCTACTCACAAGTACAAGTTGTTTTGTTGATGAACTGTTAAAACCGTATATTATTGAAGTTAATAATTATGCGAGAGATAATATGGACTATATATCAGAATTGCTTACTGAATTTGGTCCTAACACTAGTTTAATTACACTAACTGTTTTATCTTTATGTATTATTATTTTATATGAACTTGGTAGTACAGTTGTAAATTATTTTTGAAGACCTTATCTAGGACTTTTGTATTCCAGAAATACTAAGAAATTTTTAATTGAAGCTGTAAAATTAGTATTGAAAAATAATGGTTTTATCTATAATAATGACTTATTACAAAAATGACACCTACCCATGTTATTTCAGTTTGTTTCTTTGAATTTCGCGCAAAGCTACACGAGGGCTATCTGCATTAGCCGTCCCTAATTAAGCAGTGTAAGGCTAGAGGGAAGACAACTAGTCATCACCACCCATCGTCAACTCTTGGGTTACTCTTTTACCAACGAATAGTGGGATTGACCGTCACATTATAACGCCCCCAGGCTGAAAGGGCGAGCATGTTTGGTGGGACGGGGATTCGAACGCGCGACCCTCAGATTGCGAGTCGAGCTTCTTAACCACCTGGCCATGCCGGACCGTTATTTTTAATAATAGGTTTCTCAGAAGAGACGTAAAACGTTTTTTATCAGAGAATAAAGTCGCTGTTATCTCATATGTGATGACGCACTTGCTCAGAAACACTGATGTCCATTTTCTTACTTGGAATGTCGATTTAAACTAGCTTGTTTTTAATCAAGTTTAAATGATTTAGATCTAAACATTAAATTCATTTTTGAAAAGGCTTATAAAACAATACATTTCTTAGATATATTAACTGAAATAACTGACAGTGGCTCTTCAGAAATTCAAATTTTTTATAAACCAAACAATTCCCACTCTCATTTAGATTTTAGAAATAACAACCTAGACACGTCAAATAAATATCACATATGCATTAGCAATGAGAATTGTATATAGTGTAAGCAATAAAGAAATATTAGGCTAAATTAACTCAAAATATTTTTGTTTATTAAATAGAAATTGTTCAAAGGACCTAATTAACAATTGTATATTTCGCGTCTAATGATATGGTTTTATTTGTTTGTCGTTAAGCACATAGCTGCACAATGGGCTATCTGTACTCTACCTATCGCGGATGTTAAAACCTGATTTTGGCGTTAGAAACCCTTTGGTTTACCTCGGAGCCACCGAGGAAGAAAACTGGTTGTTTGTTTTAGGGCGAAGCTATACATTGGAATATCTACACCGTGTCCACCGTAAAGGATCGAACCACGGAGTTTAGCAAACTTAAGTCTGTAGATTTACCGCTGACCCACCGGGGATAATTATATGATACAAAAAAACTGGAAATCAGTCATAATTGTTACCAGTTATCATTAAATATACCCCAATCTTCCTATTGCACCTAACACTATAAAAAGAGCCGTAATCAATATCGTTTTAGTTTATAAACAACCTAAAATTTTAACCGTTTACTTTTTTGCAAATAATATTAATACTGAAAATAGAAAAAAAATTCATTACTCAGTATAAGAACTTAAGATGTCAACTCTGTAATATAGGAGCACCCCAGTAACACAGCGGTATGTCTGCGGACTTACAACACTAGAAACCGGGTTTCGATACCCGTGGTGGGCAGAGCACAGATAGCCCATTGTGTAGCTTTGTGCATAAATTCAAACAAACGTAATATAGGATATATTACCAACCCTGATATTATTAGAAATACAGGTAGAACTATTTTATCTTAAAATCTACAGATTTTTCTCTAGCAGTTCTAACAACTGTATTTATGTGTTAAAATGTACAATATAGATGAAAAGCTACTCTACTAAAACGGAGAATTTGGGATTTAAAATGAATCAGCTTAAGTTTCATAATCACAGCCCAAAACGTTTTTACAATGATATCATAATTACCCATGGCTTATTACAATAACCTTTCTTTTTGTTTTGGTTTTATGATAATCAACAACTAACATTACTTTAATAAAAATTGGAAATACTTTGAATCTGATTTAAATAACCTGTAGATTTTTTTGTTTTTAAGTTATGTTTTATCATTTACAAGTTTTATTTCTTTATGGATTTTATACGATATACAATCATCATTTATTACTAATTATTTTAAGATATGTTTACTGATTTACTGAGATGTATGAGTTACACACACACACACACATACACACAGATATGTATATATAGTTAAACATATTTCCCAGTTTATGGACTTACAACGCTAAAATCCGTGGTTCGATTCTCTGCGGTGGACACGGCAGATAGCTCAGTTTGGTTTGCTCTGAAACAAACAGACAATGATTATATATATTTTATGTATTATTTTTTTAATTAGGTTGATTGAAGAGTGTCTTAAAGCTGCAAAAGCGACACCACCCAACGAGAATAAAAATGAAAACAAAACAGGATTCAATCTTGGTGGTGCTCTCTCTATATGTATATACATTGAGCTACCCGCACTCCCAAAAAAAAAACAATAAAAACACACTCAAACGAATGTAACATTACTAAACTTATGTGAACTGTTCGGAAATTAACCTTGCAGCTTTCAGATAACAAATGTGTTTACACAAAAGCGTAAATAATAACTGTTCGGAAATTAACCTTGCGGCTTTCAGATAACAAATGTGTTTACACAAAAGCGTAAATAATAACTGTTCCATGTTTATTCAGCTTCTTCCCTGTTTGGCTGTCCCTCTCCTCTAATTTTTTTATTTTTGTTAACGTGTATCGTTAGTGTTCTTTGAATTACGGCTTATGTTGCCGTTCACACAATCTTTGAATTACGTTGCCGTTCACACCACTCAGCAGTTTAGACTTGATATCTTCTTCTCCCTAATCTGTTATTGATTGTCTGTAAACATCACTGCAACGACTTCACACTATATCATTTTATAAATGTCAGGTGTCAGGCTTTCGTTGCTCTAAATTGAAATGTTTTATACGAAAGTTTAAACATTTTGAATTTGAAACATGAAATGCCCCCCAGTGGCACAGCGGTATGTCTGCGGACTTACAACACTAGAAACCGGGTTTCGATACCCGTGGTGGGCAGAGCACAGATATTTCATTGTGTAACTTTGTGCATAATTTCAAACAAACAAACATGAAATAAAATGTTTCATAATGCGTTAGGAATTTGGTGCATATATAGCCACAGTCTAGTTAAATACATCCAGTAGTTTTATATTTGTTTCTGGCAGACTTTGTTCTGTTCGGTTAATTTCAAACATCGGTAAAATGTCCTATTTGATCTGGGGCTAGAAATAGTAGCCAACTGGTAATTAGACGAGAATATATTTGGGGGTCACTCAGCAAGATGGGGAAAGGGAACTTCTCGCCTCCCTCCAAAACAGAAACTTTATATTTTTCTATTTAGATAAAGTTTGCAGGATTTAATTTACTTTTTTATTAAAGCTGTGTGTGATGTTTGAGCAAAACATACTACAAGAATTTTAATTTTGTTGCCAAATATTTATTTACATTACTTAGTTTTATATTGCAGTCTAGAAGTTGTAAACTCTACAAATATAAATAATCAAAACAACACAATTTTTACCACAAGTTCTTCTTTATCAGTGTTTCTTCTTCTTTAAGCGCGCTTCCTAGTGGCACAGCGGTATGTCTGCGGACTTACAACGCTAGAAACTGGGTTTTGATACTGTGGTGGGCAGAGCACAAATAGTCCATAATGTAGCTTTGTGCTTATCTTCAGACAAACTTCTTTAAACGATGTGGTCAGAAGCAGAATTTTCTAACTTGTGATTTCAATGCGTGCATATTAAAATTGGTAATGATAGACTTGTTAAATTTAATGATTAATTTTCAGCTTGAAAATAATCATCTTTGTCATTAAGATCAAATAAAAAATTTCAAAACACTATGAAATATAAAAATTGTACCATTAGAAATTTAACTTTCACTTCGTCTGATTGTGGGGGTGGGGGGACCTCAGTTGTGCCTAAGTCACCTACTCGGGATTTTTGGCCTCTATTTAATCGGGTTAAACTGGCAGCTTCAAATAACAATTCTGATTGATCGAATTACTGTTACGGTACAAAACATAGTGAGTCTGTGTTTTCACACAGGTTTTACTGAGATACTTCAGTATGCTTGTAAATTTCACACGAAGATTCGTTTCTATCTTCACTCTTTGATGAGAGATTATTTTTCTAAACTCTTATAATAACATATTCTGCCATATAAACGTTTGAACTGCAATAGAGTCACACACTATTTCCCACTGACAAGTCTAGAAGGTTATAACGCTAAAAGTCGGGTTTCCATATTGGGGTGAACAGAGCATGCATAGTCCCTTCTATAACTTTGTGATTAACTAAGATATCCAGTGGTATTTTATTTAGATTGCATTTTTGAACGTTTCTAGTGTTTTCAAATAGGCCTATAATATCCTAAAAAATAGCGTTGCCTTTTCTGCCTAGAGAATCTTTAGTAAACTATTCAAAGTTTTAGTTTATTTTTCTTTTCAGATAATTTGCATTTACGCTATCAGTCAATTAAATTAAGCTATAATATTTCAGTTTAGGACTACACAAAAATAGCCAAGAAAAGCAGGATGCGGCATATTTTTTTAACAGATTACCCATTAAAGACATGATTTATAATCACATTGTTTGCTTGTAAGTAAACACAAAGCTACACAATGTGTGCTCTTCCCACCACGGGTATCGAAACCCAGCTTCTAATGGTATTTTTTTTAACAGATTATCCATTAAAGACACGATCTATAATCACATTGTTTGCTTGTAAGTAAACACAAAGCTACACAATGTGTGCTCTTCCCACCACGGTATCGAAACCCAGCTTCTAATGTTATAAGTCCGCAGATTATAATCACGTATGACTGAGGTAAGACGGAAACAAACGAAGCTAAAGAAAGCATACAACAACAAATTAGTTGGTTTTTTTAAGGTTTGTGAAATGGGCGGTATTTAATCAGGAAGAGAAAATTTCTAAAAAAAATATCTTATAGAAAATAAATGTTTCTATAAGTGCAAGAAAGTTTTGACGTAAAACGTTAAAGAGGTGGAAATGAATATTTAAATTTTTTTCAGGTTTTTAGGAAAATTTACGGTCAGTTTTTTCCAGCTGGAAATCCATCTCCTTTCGTTGACTATATTTTTAACGTATTTGATTCTAATAAGGTAAGTTAACAAATCCGAGAAGCCCTGAACATATTTCTATGCTAAGTACTAATGGCTGGAATATAATTTTATGATTTTACCACATTTTGTGATCTCTATATCTCTAATATTTTGTTTTTATAATATGATTCGAATGTTTATATTAGTGTTATTTTGATCAAAGTTAACTGAATGATAATTATACGCAAACACAACGATTATCAATTAAACGTATATTATTGGTTTAATTGTAAAACCAACTTACAACACCCAAATAATGTTCCAATTATATCATAGAAAATAGTATTTTGCAATTAACATTTTTTACTTATCTAAATGTTTCTGCTTTAATGAAAATGATTTCTTTCAAGTGAAATGAAGAATAGTTATTTATATATATATATATATATATATATGTGAAGCAAATATTTTATGCTGTTGGTAACTGAAACTATCAACTGGTACCTTTATATGAAAAGCATATTGTTTTCAACACACACAAAAAAGAAATTTATGAATATCTGATATTGCACACTTTAGAAAATGTGCAGATATGTATATAATGTTGGTTTTGCACTTATATTCAATTAAATGAATAAAATAAGTTCACTCTTTTTATTTTAAGTAACATAATTATGCTAATCTAGAAAGCATTTTTTAATCCGTATACCAACTTGAAAACCTACATGCAACAAAGATTGGGCTAATTTTAGTTTCATTGTATTAAGGATGGTGTCGTCACGTTTAAGGAATTCATTACTGCCATCGCCGTAACAACACACGGTTCTGTCGATGACAAATTAAAATGTGAGTATTTTAGTGCAATATATATATTCAAATTATTATAATATTAGATATATTGGTAAAATTAATCTCATATATTTAACGGACAGTTTCTGTAACAATAATTTTCAATAGTTTCGAATATAAAACTAATGAACTATGGATTTAAAATGCAATGACATTTTATTGATTAACGATATTCAAATGAACTTAATAGTGTCTTTAAAGCAACCGAAGTGGATTCTATTGGCCTTTCTGCTTTCTACTTGCATTATTAGACACAAGTGTCCCAATAAATGCTTTGCAACAAACCATTTGAAATTATTTGTATTGAAACTTTGTTATAATGACTGGGGAGCCTTCCAAGTTTTCCTATATTCTGTCTTTACATTTGTTTATAATAAATTTGTTTCTGTTGGAGCGCATAGGTAAACAATGAGCTACGTGTGCTTATTCATTGCGGGGATGGAACCCTGAATTCAAGCGTTATAATTCCTCACACTTATCGCTAAGCCATCGGTGCTTTCATATAAATAAAATAACTAACATTAATTATTATGAAATAATAACTAGTTGTTACATTTCGGACACAAAATGAAGGTACTATTATACATTCTACTTCAGTGATAATTTTGTTGAAAATTAATTTCATTTTAAAAAAATTAAAAGCTTAGAAAGCCTTAACATGTATTAAGCACTATCATGTAATATAATAAAATCAAAGCTTTTATAGCACTCTGTAAGTAAAATTTTCCATTGCTCACTTATTTTCCTAAAAGTTTTTCTATAAGGTACTATTTAAGAATTTAAGAAAGCATATTTGTTTCGGGTTTTGTTTTGTTTTTTCTCTTATCACCAGGGGCTTTCAAGTTGTACGATATTGACAACGATGGCTATGTTAGTCGTTTCGAAATGCTTGACGTCGTTACCGCCATCTATCAGCTACACGGAAGATTTCATGCTTCTGTTCGTGGTAGAGATGCACCAGACGAACGAGTGAACCAATTGTTAGTTAAATTAGATAAGGTAATTTTTTAAAATTATTAACGAGAAAATTCGGTTTTATGCATAAGATCTGTCAGAAATCTTACACCATATGTTAGTTTCTTCTGACAGATTTAAATAATAACAATCAACAGTTAGTTTTATATACTAAAAGGTGCTACAGTGGACATGGCAGGTTAAAGGTTAAACTTAGCTTTCTTTTTCTGATGTTTTTGGTTTTGTAAAACCATTTTGCTGTTTCATTCCTTAACTGGGTGAAAGTAGAAGGTGAAAATAGTCCTAATAATGTGTAAATTGACAAATCAGAGACCAAAACTAATGTCATGAAACTTACACAAAACAGAAACAAGTATTTAAACAAAGGAATTGGTGAAGTTTTAAAGAGTTAGTGCATATTATATAATTTAGTTATATAAATAATATTCAGATAGTTTTTGCTAAAATTATTTCTGTTGGCTGACTCTTAGGCCGAGTGCTCAACAATGTCTAGTGCAGAAAGAAACAATCAAAAAGAGCTGTTTATGAGAGGATAAATTTCCAAAACTTTCAGGAAGCGAAAAAAAATAGATAAATTGAGAGTATTTCTCTCTAAAAAAAGTATATTTTAAAACTTAAAATAGTGAAAGTGAATTGAGTAAAAGATATATTACGATAACAACAGACAATAAAATAAATAACAGTATTTACACCAGACAAACTTCCCTACCTAAAATATTTTTATTCATGACGTTAGAAAAACACGTAGGTTCAAGAAGTCTTGATAGAAATG
>NW_013665808.1:296670-306380 GCF_000517525.1 Limulus polyphemus | reverse complement strand
AATACCATATATTACTGGAATTATGGCAGCGAAGCGACCAGAAAATAGTTCTGAAGGTAATAAGAGCATGTAAAAAACTCAAAATTGTGAAACACTTAGAGGAATGGCGACGTGCTATTGATGAGACTTAGGGATTCCTGCAACAACAGTAAGAACAATTTTCAAGAATGCAGAGAGTGTGAAAGCGTCAGCTCATGCCAATACACCAATAACTTCAAGTAAATTAAGCCATACGATAATAGCGTCTTAGAAAAAATGGAAAAATTAGTAACAATGTGGGTTATCGACCAAAATCAGAATTGTATGCCACTAAGCCAGGCTCTGATAAAGGAGGAAGGTGAAAGCTCAACAACAGAGACCTTTGCTGCAAGTAAAGGTTGGTTTGACCGTTTTAGGCGAAGAAATAATCTACATCAAAATAACAGGTGAGGCCGCTAATGCTGATCATCAAGCTGCTTTAGAATTTCCAGACAAGATAAAGGAGATTACAGAAAATGGCGGATATCCCTCTGAATTGGTTTTCAACGCAGTTGAAACTGGGCTTTTTTTTTGGAAATTGATTCCGCTCCGAACGTTTATTTCTTGTGACGAAAAGACTGCTCCAGGAATTAAAGCCTCAAAAGATCGGCTTATCCTGTTATTTGGTGGTAATAGAAAAGGAGTCTTTATATTGAAACCAATGCTAGTGTATCATTCAGAATCGCCACGGGCTATGAAAGGATTCTCGAAGTCACACCTACCGGTTATTTGGTGTTCCACTCGCAAAGCTTGGGTCATAAAGGATGTTTTTCAAGATTGGTTCCGTCTCCTACTTTCGCCCAGTAATGGAGAATATTTCATTGAAAAAACTGGAAAATAGGCCTTACTTCTCCTAGATTATACTCCTGATCATACTTCTCATTTGGACAACTTGGAGAATTGCATTCCGGTCCAAACTGTGCTTTTGCCTCCAAACACAACATTGTTCATTCAGCCAATAGATCAGGGGGTCATAGCGACGTGGTGTATTATGTATGTCGTACCTTCTTCAGCTATATAAATGAGACATATACTAATGAACACCCTATAATATCATGAAAGCAACTGACAACATCGACCCTGCTTGGAAAGAAATCACTGTTAGTTGTATGAATAAAATTTGGAGGAAGATATGGCCGGAATGCATTTATGATTTCGAGGGTTTTGAAGAAGTAATATCACCAGTCCGTGAAGAAATGTTCTACCTTGCCCACAATGCAGGATTGGAGGGAGTGGAAGATGAAGATGTTGAGGGGTTGTTTCAATCGCATAGGGAAGGTATGTCCAATGAAAACTTAAAAGTAATAGATCTGTGACGATTTATGAAATATGCAGCTGAAGATGAGCAGCCAGAGGAAGTAAAACAAGTTATTGAGTTGACATGCAAGAACATGTTAGAGGATTTTTGCAAAATTGATGAAGGTCTTGCAATCTTTGCCGAGAACGACCCTGACCGCGAGCGGAGGAGTATCTAGAGGAGGCAAGTTGAGATAGTTCTATCAGGCTATCAGGAATTTTATAAAGAGAAAAAGAAGCAGGCAAGGCATTCGCAAATAACTTAGTTTTTAAGAAGGAATAGGAAGTAGATGATTCAGTTCCATCTTCTCCCTAATAAACCATTGCCATCTCCTTTTTTTCTTCAATATTATACTATGATACTTATTCCTTATTAATTTTTATTATTGTATTATGCTTTGTAATATACTCTGCTTTTTGTTATATGTAGGACGTAAAATTATGCTACTGGAACACAACTCCAACTTGTACCAATATACCATTGAGGAATTGAGTTCCAAATAACGTCGTTTCCAATAACATCACAGTTCTCAAGAACGTAACTAAGACGTTAATGGGGAGTCGACTATATGTGTTTTAGCAAAATATACACAATCCTGTATCTAATAGCATTAAAAATCGGTATTTTTTATGTAAATTACATAAAATACATACATACAATAATTTATCTGAAGGCAACCCACTCCAAAGGCCAACCACCTTGTTAGAAAATTTAAACTGTTGTTACGTCTCTGGTCGTTAGTTAATTTTCCGTAAAAATTCTTTCCGAAGAAACTTTACCGATACAAGTCCTTTCTTAAATAAAACTGGTTTATTCTTTCTGAATACAACTTTGCAAAACACTTAATTTCCAGAGTCGCGCTATAACAAACGCTATAATTCACAACGAACGTCTCACGTGCTCGACTCAACAATACTCTCTCTCTCTGTCCGCAGTTCAATTACCCATTGTTGCCGTCACGTTTTGACCGTCTTATATGTATAAGAATACTGAATCTAGTAGCCTCTCGGGTTTCATGAACGTTCTAGAAGTGCATGACGTGTTACTAGCGTCACGTGACCTCCACTGTCGTAACACTGTCTTAGCTGAAGATGGCTCCTGCCCTGCCAAAATTTACTTTTGTGTTCCTTAGTCTTATTATTCTCACCATTAAGTAGGAAAAATATGATACATCAACACTATCAATTCCCTGAACAATCTTAAAAACTCCACACACAGTCATTTTAACTTTCCTGTTTCTCAAGAAAAACAGTTTCAGAGATCTCAGCTAGTCCTACAATAATCTTTCCATACCAGGTATCATCCTAGTAGACCTCATCTGAACCCTTTACAACAATTCAATATCCTTCCTTATGTAAGAATCCAAGATTAAACATAATAATCCACATATTGCCTAATCAGTGACCTATATAATGAAACTATAGCTTCTTTAGGCTTGTATTCAATATATCTGTAGACACAACATAAAATCCTACATACCCTACCACTAGCAACAGCACAATGCTTGGATGGCTGATAAACCAAAACACTAAAATCTTTTTACTCCTATAACAGAGCTAAGGCCATTCCCATCAAAGTTTTTCTTATAATTGCAATTATGATAACCCGCGTGCATTAGTCTTCATTTAATATAATCAAAAGTCATCTGCCATTTATTTACCCAACTCACCAAATCGTTTTGTAAAGCAGTAAATCTTCCTCACAGTCAACAACACCTAAAACCTTAATATCATCAGCAAATTTATATAACTTGTTGACCATTCCTTCACCTATATCATTGATGTAAATCAAATCAAAAACAGCAAAGGTTCTAACACTAAGCCCTGAAATACCCTACTTGTGACATTAATTCAGTTGGACTGGAATTCATTTATAGCAACCTTCAACATTCTTTTACCCAGTCAATGTTTTTATCCAGCCATTGATCTTGTTTCCATCTAGCAATTATTTAGAAAGAATAACATTGTTTAAATCTTCATTACTAAAAATTGAAGAAAAAGTAGTAGTTAATAATTCAGTCATCTCATAATCATCAGATATGAGTCTTCCTGTATGATCCTTCAAATGCCCTATTCTCATTATAACATTTTGCTTACTCTTAATGTATTTAAAGAAATCCTTATTATTATTAATTTTCTCATTTTCAGAGAATCTTTTTTCTACACAATACTTTTTCTGATTTACTAATTTTCTGTTTGACCAGATTCCTTGATCTTCTGTAATCCTCTAAATCTCCAATCATAGCAGTCAATTTAAACTTCTTAAATTTATAATGTGTTTCTTTAATTTTATCCCTTACACACTCTGTGAAACAACTATGTAAATAACTTGCAACCATCCTTTTTTATAAGGAACATGTCTATCTTGAATATCTAAAAAATTATTTAATATTTTTTCACACACATCAGTATCTCCAATTAATTCAGTTGCCCAATTCACTACAAATAATTCTTGTTGCATCTCTCCAAAATTAGCTATTTAGCAATTTCTAACCAAAATCTCATTATTTATTATCTCTATATGCAATAAAATATTAAACCTAATTGAGCAGTTATCACTTGCATTCACGTATGTTCCACGATCTACATTTATCAACTATTTCTATTTTAGAAGTTAACAATAAATCTGAAATAGTATTGTTACTAGTAGGTTCCATGACTGATTTGTGAAGAAAACCATACTGAACGGTTTCTTAAAAACAGTCTCTCTCATGATTTGACTCTAGTATTTCCCAATCTATATGCCGGAAATTAAAATCTCTCATAATTGTGATTTCATGAATAGCTCAGTTCTTTATCTCACAATGGGCCCTGGCATAGTTTGGTGGCTAGGGTGCTCGATCACAAATTTCGGGTTTGATTCCCCATCACCGAATATGCTCACCCTTTTCGGCCATGATCTCCTCAGTTTGAACAGGATGTAACTAACATTTACGTAAAAAGTCACTCCTCTCCTTTTGTTTAGTACTGTTGCGTCAGTGAGGTCACGTGACTAGTATCACGCCACCTATGTCTAGAAATATCCTGTTCCTTCAAGAATGCCCTAGCATTTACTAGATATGTGTTAGTCTTGTATATATAAGACGTTCACAACGTGACGGGACAACAGAGGTAATGAGTAATTGAACTGCAGTCAGAGAGTATGTAATTGAACGAGCTCGTGAGACGTGAGTTATAGCGTTTGTTATAGAGCGACTGTTGAAATTAAGTGTATCGTAAAGTTGTATTCGGAAAGAATAAACCAGTTTTATTTAAGAAAGGACTTGTGTCGCTAAAGTTTCGTCGGAACGAATTTACGGAAAATTAACTAACGACTGGAGGCGTAACAGTACTCTAACCCTATTACATAACCTATAACCCAATAGTTGAAAGAAACTTTTATCATAAAAATAGTCTATATTTAACCAAGTTTCAGTTATTCCCATTACATGAAAAACCATTTGTTCCAACTGGTTCTCTAAAGTATTCTATTTATTTCTTGTAGTTATACTTCCAGCATTACAAGTATAACAGTTTAGCCAACCCTAGTTTATAGCTGCCCCTACAGTTAATAGCCCTTGCAAACAAGCCACCTCCTACCCTATTGAAGAATAAACCATTGGTACTAATTATACTCCTCTTCTCATTGAACTAATCCCACGAGTCCAACCAGTCAATACGCTTGTCCTAAAATAACATTATGAATGAATTACCTTATAATTTCACTTCTACAACTAAGACCCAGCGATATCCTTAACATAACTAGATTACTATGGCCCCTTTTTAATGCCTTTATCAATTTCTTTTATTTATTAATAAGCTTTTGATTATCCGTCTGCATTGTAATTGTCTTACAAGGTCGTATTTAATAAAATAAGTGATCCTAATATTCATATAGCTGAAATCTGCATATGACTTTTAAAAGGAGGCCGTGATCCTCATAGACACATTCTCTTCCCCTTTCCATCCACCAGTCTATTCTAACGCTAGGTGTCAGAACCAGATGAAATAAAAATGGCTATTAATGCTTGTTTTCTAGGTGTTGGTATTATTTTATATTTATTTTCATATTCAGTTGAAGGACGAATACACCATCTAAAGTTATTAGTGAGTTCCTTTAATTTTTGAGTATCTTGAATTTTTACTTCATGAATAGAATAACTATTGCATATTAAACTTGGTTATTAATATTATCATGTAGTTGTCATTTTGTTAGGCCTAGCCTGTGTTCAGTGATGTTGTAATGTAAAGCTGAACTACCAAACAAAACACGTAACAGTAAAACTGCTACTAGTGCTACCGTAAAACGCGGTGAATAGGAACAAAAACTAAAATAGTTTTTTGTACAGCAAAGGTGTATGCCAATAACCGCACACATTTTTAATTTCATTAAATCTCTCATACATTTATCGTAATGTTGAATCATAATGTTTATGAAATACCAGCTTTGCTTGCCATGGCAACTAAATTTAGTATTGCTGATAAATCTGTGAAAAATTTGATGTGGTCAAAACTTTGTCTCCACAGGCATAACTACCCATACTAGAAGGAGCACTGAGCTGCACATGCAGGTCTCCCAGGTATTGTACATGCCATCAAAGGTGGATGATTGATGTGTGATAATTACTTAATATTTTAATATTTTTTTGCTTTATATCGGGAATATTGAACTACTGAATTGGGGTGAATAGGGACACTATGCTGTGCCAGTACAAGCCAACCCCTGGACACAAGCAATATAAAAAACATATAGATGTCCTGCAGAGGATCCTAGAAAAAAGTTGGGATTCCTAGAATTGTCCTCAACAGGCATATAAAAACATCTGAGACATGATGCCAAGGTAGACAGACAGTTTTGAGAGGTCTTGTAGAACAGAAACTTGTAGGAAAGTAGTAACATGTGCCAACTGGGGATATCCTTTAGACACTTTTAATCAGAAGATCAATGTCAGGAGATATCTGGACAAACATGGCATGGAAATAATAATAAAGAAATGTATGGAAAATTTGCCTGCAGTTGAATGGGCATGTTCATTTTCGACATAGCACAAAGATGCTCCTACTTCATGAATATGTGCCAGAACACCAAGAGCTGCTGTTTCAAAAGAAAGAGGAGATGGCTATTTTGACAACCCTGGAGAGTGCCACCAAGTAACATTATGAACGATGATGAAACAGATCTGTCTGATGACACAGGCTACAAAAAAGATGATCACTAGAAGAAGGACAGAGTACCCAGAAATGATCATTGGCTGTTCAAAAGATGCCATATCTTTCATTTATGCAGCATGTGCAAATGGGACAGTTTTTCCACGTTGTATAATGTATAAGGCAATCTACATTTATAACACCTGGACAATGAGTGGCACAAAAATGCCAAGAAATAACAAAAACAAGTTTGGCCACCAATGCTTAATTGATTGGTTCATAAAACGTATCCTGCCACATTTAAAGAGTTTCTAAGGAAAAAAGTCATGATTGGTGACAACCTTAGTTCATGTTTGTCATTTGAAGTCATCCAGATGTAGGAGGAAAACAATATATCTTTTGTCCAATGAAAACAGCATGGCAAGAGATCGTGGAGAAGTAGAAGAAAGTTCTGGATCGAAAACAGGCATCGATTCCACAGATTTTGAAAGAAAATGAAGTCTAGAAAGTCAAGTCAGGTTATTCCAGGTGTGGAATTGTTCTTCTCGACCATAACAAATTCCTAGAACATCTGCTTAATGAAAAATCTGGTGCTGATACAGAGGACACCACAGTGGAGACTGAAGATGCATTAGATGACAGTTTTGTGGCCTTTTTGAAGGACATGAGATATAGTCCAGAAGTTCAAGGTCAGTAGAAAAGAAAGAAAAAGATCAATGTTGCCCAGAGAAAGAGCATTTTTGGGACAGACTTTCAACAAGAGGAAGCTCAAGATATTGACAATGATTCAGATACATCATTATACAGTTGTCATGATTCTGGTCCTGAACCAGACAGTGAATCTCTTAGCAGATTAGATGCAGATGCTGAGTCAACTCGTCCACCAGATCATTTTGTTTGATGAGTTAAGATTTTTAATGTCATTGTGGTGTTCCTATTCACATTATACACATGCTGACTGGGGACATTATACATATACCATTTGTCCCTATTCCCCCCAACATTGAGATGAATAGGGATACTTGTGTTTAAAAACAAAAAAAACTTGAACCCAAAAGTATTTTAGGTTTATACTACTTTCTGATATATCAAAGTCTTGGCCATGTTTTGGTATGAAAACAATGAGCTAAAATAAATTTTGCAAAGAAACACATTACAAGAAATGGAAAAGGTGTTGCTATTCATCCTGTTTTATGGTACTGATACTAGTAATAGTTCTATACAGTGTAGTACTAGTACACTGCATATTTCACTGTATGTGTCATATTAACTTAGTTAACTTGTTTAGCATTCAGTAAGCATAATGATGGAAAATGAAACTATAGAACATAAATGTTTTAAAAAATATTCATACTATTTCAAAATTAAAACAAGTGCCATGTTTGAAAAGTAGTAAATCTGTTATACTGGTCTACTTAAAACAATGATGAACAGTTCATATATTGATTTGAATAACTGGTTCATTAGCCACTTGTACAAAATATTTCACTTTTCCAAATAATACTGGACTCAGGCTTAACTACACAGTTTTTAGGCTATACAATACAATTGTTTTTCTGATACTTGAATCTTGGTTGACCTACTGAAGGGATTATAAGACTCCAAAAACTTCACTTACTTTGCTAAATATATTTAACTCTTAATCAAAACTGTTTCCACCAAAAACTGAAAAAAAAACATATCATGCTAATGCATACCATTTACATCAGATTTTTTTTTAACAAACAACGTAAACTCTTATGATGCCCCACTAAAAAATTATTTGTAAGACAAGTAATTTTAATGCAAAACTTTTAACAAACAATAATATAGTTCAGATAAATGTAAAAATAAAACTATTATTTTAATTGTCTGCAACAAGCCAGTAGTTTCAAAGCTACAAGTCGTGCCAGATGTCTCTTGCATAAGTAATACTCGGACTCTGAAGTCTTAGTTTTATCACTGGGATACTTGCCTATCTGAAGAGTTCCAATGGCAATACCCATTACTGTTAAGTGACATGCCCTCTTATGATAGTTATGGTGTTAAGCTCGAAATAATGTCATGATTATTGATTATAATCTCAATGATATGGTTGAAAAAAATCATGCTAGAAAAATTTATAAGGTTTATAAATGGTTCTCTGCATTATAATGTAAAATGTAAGAAGCTTGGTGTGGGAATATTGAAAAACAAATTTAATGAAATTACTTATAGTTTTGTACCAAACTGTAGTACATCATTACAATGGTTAAGACTAGTGTAAGAGTTAAGTGTTTGCAGTTTGTTAGGCGTAATGAGTGCAAGGAGTGGGTTTTATTTGATAACTCGGGACTGGAATATACTTTTAAGGAAGGTAGTAATGAAGATGTACAATTTTTATGTAGAGTTTGTAGGTTGGAGGAAAAGTTAGAGGTAATCATGATTAAAGTAGATGCAATATGTAAAGAGAAGTGTAGATTGTGGGAAATGGCAGGAGGAGCTTGAGCTTTTACATGCAAAGGATACATCAGCTAACAATGATTTTAAGGAAGTTAGAAAGAGTACTGTTAGGGTTAAAACGGTGGTGAATTTAGTTATAATAAGCCTATTTTGTTGAGCAACAAATTTCAGCCCTTGACTTCTGCAGATGGGGAAACTATTGGAGGGAAGGAAAACAAAAGGGTCAGAGAAGGATGTAGATTATAAGGAGGTTATAGTTATAGGTTTCCTTGATAAGGCATGTGAATAGAATAGTCTGTGGGGTAAGTAGGGAGAAACAAATCAGATTATGCTACTCAGGGGCACAGGTGGAGGATATAACTGACAGAGCAAGAGATATAACAAAGGGGGCTAGCAAAGATGCAGTTTTTGTAGTGCATGTAGGGGCTAATGATGTAGGGAAAGGTAGGTCAGAGGAGCTAATTAATAAGTATAAGGGGTTGATAAAGGCAGTTAAATAAAATGGCCATAACTTAATTTTGTCAGGGATACTACCCAGAATTAACTGTGAGGATGAAGTTATAAGTTGATCATTAGGGCTAAATGCTAGGCCTAGGTTAGTATGTACGGATGAACAGATTGGCTGATTGGATTTGTGGGATCAGTTCAGTGTGAGAATGGAGCTTTTTGCAATGGATGGTTTACATTTAAATAGAGTAGGGGCTGACTAAAGCTATTAACTCAGCTTTAAGGGAAGTTTTAAACTAGGACTAGACAGTGGTGAGGGCCAGGAAAAATTAAAAGCAAAAAGAATAAGAGGTAGAGAAAAGTTTAGCACAGGAAATGAGTATAGAAGTAGTTATAAGGGT
>NW_013665808.1:295230-296660 GCF_000517525.1 Limulus polyphemus | reverse complement strand
GTTGTAATGCTAGAAGTATAAGAAATAAAATAAATGACCTTAGAGCACTGGTAGGAATGGAGGATTTTGATATAATGGGAATAACTGAAACATGGTTAAACATAGATGATTTTGATGACAAAAATTTTTTTAAATACAGGGTTACAGGCTATTTAATAGAGATAGAGTATTAAAGAGGGGAGAAGGAGTGGCTTTATATGTAAAATGTTAGTTACATCTTGTTGAAGTTGAGGATATCAAAGACAATAGCACAAGGAGATAGAATTTATTTGGGTTTCTATTAGTGGATATAAAGGGAAAAGGCTTTTAGTGGGAATTTGTTACAGACTACCAAATGATATTGATGAAATTAGTGAGAAACTTTACAATGAGATTAAGTTTCAGCTGTTAATGAAGTCATAATTATGGGTGATTTTAATTTCAGGCATATAGATTGGGAAATTCTAGAATCAAACCATGAGGGAAAAAGGTTTTTGAAAACTGTTCAGGATGGCTTTCTTCACCAGTTAGTCAAGGAACTAAGTAAAAAAAATGCTATTTTAGACTTATTGTTAACTTCAACTACAAAAATGATTGGGAGGGTGGAAATTGGGGAACATCTAGGTGCAAGTGATCATTGCTATATTAGGTTTAATATTTTGCTGAATATGGAGATAAGGAATAATGATATTTTGGTTACAAATTTCAAAAAAGCAAAATTTGAAGGGATGCGACAAGAGTTATCTGTTGTGAATTGTGCAGCTGAATTATTTGGAGATACTGATCAGATGTGGAAAATTTTTAAAGATATATTTTTAAATATTCAATGTAAACATATTCTTAATAGAAAGAAAAGGTGTAGCTATAAGTGAAAAACCAGGCTGGCTCACAAAGAGTTTAAGAAATAAAATTAAAGAAAAGCATCATAAATTTAAGAAATTTAAATTGACTGGTATTACAGGAGACTTAAAAGATCATAGAAGGTCAAGAAAGTTGGTGAAACGGGAAATTAGGACATCAAAAAGGATGTATGAGAAAATGTTGGCTGAAAATGTAAAAATTAACAGTAAGGATTACTTTAAATACATTTAGGGGAAACAAAATGTTAGGACAGGGATAGGATCCTTGAGGGATAATAAAGGAAGGCTAGTATCTGTTAATTATGAGATGGCTGGGTTATTAAATTTCACTTTTTCTTTAGTTTTTACTAATGAAGATTTAATCACTATTCCACTTCCTGATTAGTTGATAAATAGAAATGAGATCAAATAAGATGACTGCATTAATTCTGAGCTGGTTAAGAAAAAATTGGGAAGTTTAAAAAATGATAAGGCTTCTGGTCTAGATAATATTTCCTCAAGGGTTTTGAATGAGGTTAAAGATTGGATATGTGAGTCATTTGCTACTATTTTTTGTCAGTCCTTGAATAGTGGGCAGGTACCAGAGGATTG
>NW_013665808.1:287212-295098 GCF_000517525.1 Limulus polyphemus | reverse complement strand
GACCCATTAGTTTTACATCAGTTGTGGGAGAAAGTTTGGAAAGTATGTTAAAAGATGCTTTGCAAAGTCATTAACAAAGTTTAGAATTTTATTGGGTAGTCAACTTGGTTTCACTAAGAGAAAATCTTGCCTTACAAATCTTTTAACCATTCTTTGAAAAAGTTACTGCTTATGTAGATGAGAGTAGGGGTGTAGATTTTGTGTATCTGGATTTTCAGAAACCATTTGACAAGGTGCCACATAAAAGGCTTGTAAAAAAAATTAGCTCTATACGTGTGGGTGATAAGTTAGCAAATTGGATAGAAGAGTTGCTGGATGGAAGAAAGCAGAGGGTTGCTACAAATGGAGTTCAGTCAAACTGGATTAATGTCACAAGTGGGGTACCTCAGGGCTCAGTCTTAGGACCTTTGCTCTTTTTTGATTTACATCAATGACATAGATGAAGGTATAGTCAATTAATTACTTAAACTTGCAGATGATATTAAGGTCTTGGGTGTTGCTATCTGTGAAGAGGATGCTGCTGATTTACAAAAGGATTTACATCATTTAGTGAGTTGGGCGAATAAATGGCAGATGTGTTTTAATTATAATAAATGCAAGATTATAAATTTAAATTATAAGTATAATTTGGATGGGAATAACCTTAATAGTATGTAGGGATGGGCCAAGAAAAAAATGACTGTCGCATATTATGTATTGTTCATCATAGTCTCAAATCTATCTTATAACAAAGTAAGAGACTTTTATAAATATCTAACTTAGGTTTTCAAGGTCTTCAAAAGTTATTAAAACCTTCAGTATAACCAAAAAACATCGTTAAAGTAGAGAACCGGCGAGTAGCTTAACAGCCAAATGTTCTGCTGATTATTCTGATTGTAGCTCACCAATGATTGATGTTGTTGTGATGATTTACACACCAAAATGTTGCATTTTAACTTGGGAAGTGCAGAAGCAGTAGTGTTTCAGTAACTTCAACACATTATGTCCATCAAGACAACTCATCATGCCAGACTAAAACTGCTGCCTTCATAGCAACTGCCATTCATTAAAAAAAGAGGAAAATAGTAATAAAAAGTAAAAAATAAGGATAATTTAGGGATTGCAATAGTAAAAAGTACAGAAACAAGGTAGGGATGAATACACAAAACTATACAGAAATCCCTACATAAGTACTCACTGAGTCAATGTTAGAAGTTTACGGAAATTATTTTTTGTATATGTAATCACGTGAGTCAACTGTTTCTTATACTGTATTATTTTCTTTATTAATTTTTTCACGATGTTAAAAGTTTATATAAAGTTACAGAATATTTAGGAAAACTTGTTCTTAGGTAAAATAAGAATTTAATATAACAATTTTCATTTTACAGAATGATGGGCGCAAATATTTTACTGTCAGCACGTTTGGCTTTTTAAAAGGTGGTAAACTTGATATACAAGTGAACGAGTTATCGTTTTATACCTCTCATTCTGAAGCCAAGGTGAGTTAAAGATTGTTTAAGTTTTTTGTTGAGTGTAGGTGAGAAAAATGTGTATTTCTCAAAATGAAAATGTAGCTGTATGTTACCACATTTTACAAAATGAGGGAGCTGCCTTATCACATGCTTGTCATTCAGTGAATTAATGAACTTGCATCAAGATTTCACTTTTTATTTTTTTAGGATACACTGAAGTATGTATACATATATATCTATATATTTATTACCAAATGTATATTTAGAGCATTTTGTTTCGTTGACTTTTGCTTTCTGTGTCGTGTTTTAAAATCTTAAAAATACTAAGCTTTATGAATAAGTTAAAGTTCTGTACTGTCAACACCCATTAGAAATATAGTACTTATACGAGTGCAGTATAGTTGACAGTTACTTCCGTATCTTTTCACATTCTCAGAACATCATTTAGTACCAGTATGTATACATCTTTATAGAGTATTGATATGATATTAATTTTAAAGTTCCAGAAATGTATGTTTAGTTTTTACATTTTTACAGTATTTTATCATGTTATTAGTTTCAGCACCATTATTAAGTGCATTGCACTTTGGTGAATTATAAAATCATGAAGTAAAAATCAAGAAAAAGTTGAAGTAACAAAAGTGTCGTATTTTACAGTTTGGATTCAGTTTGTCCAGATCTATTAGTGATGGTATGGCTCCTTACCTAGTGAGTATTTCATGTTCTTATGGTGAGAATACATTTCTGTATACTGTGGTAATGAAAAAAAAAAACATGAAATTTAGATTGATGTGTAGTTTATTAAAAGCTGTTATATTAATTTTAGTAGTTACCAAAGGACTATTTGTCTGAGTATGAAACAGTATAATGATTCTAAAATGTTAAGAAATAGAAATATTTACATATTCCAAGTAACTCAGACATTTTAAATTTGTCGTTAGGTGGATATTGAAAACATCTATAACATCTCAACAGATATTGAGTGCATTAGAAAGCTAAACACGTTGTTTATTTGTGTCATTCTTAATTATAAACTTTGTCTTTCACTATGCAGAAATATTTTGTTAAAAGGTGCTAGTAAATATATAATTCATGTATTTTTACAGTACTTAGTATTCAATTCCATATTTTATTGAAAAAATATGTATTAAATTTCACTGTGTTTTTAAATTATTTAATGGCAGTTTCCAATATGATACATAACTTCCTCTCACACATAGCTTTCACAATTCAGTTCCACCCTCTATATACAAACTTTTTTGCTTGCCATTAGCCTTGTGCTTCCATATGATACTGCTGTGCTGTTGCATGCAAATAAACATGCAACAACCCTCCACTAATAGGAGTGCAACACACCTTTCTAGTGCAGTTGACTCCCTCTATACTGATTGTTTGATCATCACTTCTTGATTTGGCACTTGCATGTTAAAAACTTGTATTTTTTTCTCTAGTGAGCTTTATTGATATAGACATTTTTCTTGCACAATATCTACACATTAAAATCATTGTTGTGAAAAGTTTACTTTTGAACTTTAATTTTTCAACTTCACTTTAAAATATGCTTTTCTTTCCACATTATGATTTCTCACATTACTGTCCTTTCCACTTTATCTGGCATGGGACAGCAAGAAATTATTGATGCTGGAAAAATAACAACTATGATGTCAGGTTTCCCTTTGTCTGTTGAAGAGGTAACAGCCATTGTGCAAAGGGAGATGGAGTTCTGCCACTACTGTCATTGATCTCCTTAGACATTCCACTTCTTTCTTATATATAATTTCTCTATCACCTGTGTCGTATGGTTCTGTGCCATTCCTTCTTCATTTGAACCCTTCTTTTGACTATTATATTTTACCTCCTGCAGATATTCGAGTCAATGCTAAGCGTTTTTATCTTTACATTGTTCTGATCCTAGCATGCCTCATCCTCCTTGCATGATTGATCACATGCTTTAGCTTATTATTGGGCTAATTTTCCTTTCCTGTACACCCTAAATCTGGAATCTCTTCTTCAGGCTTAGGGTTCTGATCTTCTATTTTATGTTTGACTTTCTCAGTCTCTATTTTCTTGCCTTCCTCTTACACTCACTACCCTTTTATACTATCTTTCCTTCATTCACTTTATTTCAAAGGCAATTCATTGTTCCTTTGAGGGTTTTTGGTGGATTCTCATTCTCTCATCTTTTTTACTTTGCCACATTTATCTTCCTCAGTCTTATCACTTTTTACTTGGTTAATCAATTATTGGGATTTTTTTTGGAAGGGATGCCATTCTTGTTCAAGTGTATTTGTCTCCCTGTTATCTCAGAAGCCTTCGTCTGGCTCTTTTCATCTGCCAAGAAATTTTTGGTGTTGTACACAATTCTCTGAAGATGCATGTTCAGGCTTCACACCAACATTTATCCATATCTCACTTGTTTCTTGTATATCCCACTCTTCTTTACCTATTTCTGTCTCCCATCCTTCCGCTTCCTCTCCACTCTCCTGTTTCTATACTCCGATTTGTTCTTCCATTGTTTGCAGACTTCTGCACTGTTAGTCTCAAGAGTGACTATCCTTGAGAACAGTAGGGGCCCATTTATCTTGATTTGGGGATCTTTGGCATCTGTTTGTGGTCAACCATTGAGTACTGCAAGTTCTATCAAAGGTCCTTACCTTCATTTTTCTGCTCCTTCTCCCTTGTCCTCCTTCCTTTCCCTCCTCCAAGGGATCATATTTTTCAGCATCTGTCAGAGACAATATCAGACCTATTGACCAAAGATGCTGTTGAATGAGTTTCTCACCCTTCTGCAGGATTTTATTTCTATCTGTTTGTTGTTCCAGAGTTAGTTATTTTAGTTAGTTATGTATTATGTGTGTTTTGAAAGTCATATTTGAATGGTTTAATGATTTTTACAAGCTTAACTTGTTGCCTGGATTGAGAAAGGTAGGGATTCTCCTCCTACCATGGCCCAAAAGACAAACTTGTGGTGCTGCCTGGTTTTGGACTGGAGCTGACCCACCATACATAGTCTGATATGTTTTAACCACACTACACATATAGCACTTCCATGAGCTTTAAGCAGTTTCTGGACTGGGCTTCTATTTTCTGCCCATCCTTGGGACACTTCATTTTTTTTATGTATAAAGAGTGTACCCTGGTGCATACAAGGTGCGGTCTCCCATGGATATGCCCCTATACTGTTCCATGGCATATAGTGTTGCACTCCATTGTTGTTTTTTTGGGTGGTTTCCAAAGGGGGAACATCTAGATAAATTTTACACCAGGCTAAATAACCAATTAAATTTGTATATACCAGGTGAAGCTCACAAAACTAATCATTGCCTAATAATCAAATTGTTTATATTCATCTTTCTGCCCTTTCATTAAAAAAGAAAGGAAAAATAAAGTAAAGTAAAAAAAGGAAAGTGCACAAGAAAAGGAAAAAGTAAAGTAAAAAAAAAAAGGAAAGTGCAGAAAAGGAAAAAATAGAGTCTAATGTTAGATGATAAATGTGAAATTAATGTAAATCTAACAGCTTTTGATCTATTAAAAAAAAGGAATTAGTTGGATACCTGAAAGCAACTTGCTATTATGTGTGTAAGATGAGACACAAAAAGATATTGAGTTATCCAGCAGTTCACATTATTTCTCAATTTTTATTAACTGGATATAAAATCAAACCGGAAATGCCAAATTTACTACAGAATTTTCGCAAGAATAATGAATGTAAGTTTTCAAGTCATCCACACATGTAATTGTGAAAAGATTCACTAGTTTAATATAAAAATTTAAAATTGTTGTGTATATTGTGTATATACAACAAGAAAGAAGAACATCAACATGCATTAATAATGTTCATCATTAATATCTGAGTGATGATTATTTCCTTTAAGTGGACATGGTTAAGTGAAATTAATTTACCCTACTTTTTGTGTTGTTTTCTTATATATATAGCAAAATTATTTTATTTTTGATACTATTTTCTATTTCACTTTGTTAAATTGTAACGTATCAAACAACTTATATTTGAAATTTTTACATATTGAAGTTTTTCAATGTTCTTGTAATTTGTGACAATTAATTTTAATGAAGAGTAACATGACAGTGTTTATCAAATTCTGATCTGTGCACAAAGGTTTTGCTATTTTAAAATGTCCCTAGTATCAATCATTTACTTGAAATATTTTGTAAATACAATTGTAGCTTAGTCTGATTCAAGAAAACTAACTTGGCAGACAGATTTTTGAAAATTTATCAGTTTAATGAAAGCCCTTGTAATGCACAGAAATATTAACTTTCAATAATAGTTTTTACTAATTAATTTGTTAGGTATGAGTTATTGGTAAATTGCAAATGTTTGCAGTCCAGAGGTGTGTAAATGAGAACTTCTAAGATGTCTGTACATACGTTAATAAAATGCTGCAACAAATTTTTTTATTGTTCT
The DNA here is from genome assembly GCF_000517525.1 of Limulus polyphemus. Classification (NCBI taxonomy): domain Eukaryota; kingdom Metazoa; phylum Arthropoda; class Merostomata; order Xiphosura; family Limulidae; genus Limulus; species Limulus polyphemus. The sequence goes on along the minus strand of NW_013665808.1, from coordinate 289,218 downwards.
TATAGGAAAACCACCAGGAGAAATGTCTACTTCTTGATGACTTACATAATGATGATACCAGTTTTGATATCATTTTGTTTGTATTGAAGATAAGAAGAAAGGTGTAGGTTCTTGTTTAGACTGTATTGCTATTAATTCTGTTTAATTTGTTTTATTCATAACATTTAGTAAAAATACTTGATCAACAGAAGGTGAAATACTAGAAATAATTTCTTGACTTTTGCAACCTATTTTTTACTGAACTCTTTATTTTTCAATCTTATCAGTGGATTTGTATTAAGAGATCCTGTTTGGAACTAGTAAACTTAGCCTAAACAGACTGACTTCTCAATTAAAGTAGTTTCATTGATGGTAAAAGGTTTGAATGTGTGTCACTTCAAATCATGGCATAGTTTTGTATGCGTGGGAACATGAATGAATATGTATGCATTAGTGTTGGAACAGTAATTAATTATCATGATATTCTTAAAAATTCTTTTGCATCAATTGTTTTATTACCTTCAAAAATTATTATCTATAATTGCATTACTATCCATTACCCAATAGAAAAGAAAAATCACCATTACAACTACTAGGTGGTGTTTGTTGGTAACAGTACCTCTTCATTGAAGCATAGGCAGTACTGAATTGTCAGTATGAGGCCTAAGGTGTAACTTATTAAACATACTGGATAATTGTAACATATGAAATAAGTGAACGTTTAAAGCCTATGCTGACAGCAAGTGCAGAAAATCCTGAAGTGGCTACAAAAATAAGAAAGAAAGGAAAAAGCATTAGTCCAGATTTGTATTCACATATTTCTGTGAAATCAGTATATGTTGAAGGCATAGTATGATAATAAAAAATTACATATTTATTTATTCGGTCCATAATTTATAGCCAATAATCAATAACTGAAAATTTCATTACTCTCAGATACTACTATACAAATCAGAATTGATACAGTTTCAGAAGTATCGGTTTGAAGAAGAACATTTAGGCTTTCATATATATGTGTGTGCATATATATATATATTTATATTTTTATATGTACCTACATTGAATTCTCAAAAGTGTTATGATGTGTAATCATAGAGAGAGATGTCTTAATAATAACTACCCTAATACTGTGTTATTTTAAATTCATATAAGGTTTTTGGCAGGCTGAACCATCCTGCAAGAATATATTGGCCTTCTGACCCCAAAAAATAACAATTAAAAAAAAAACACAGGTATGACTTCTGTAATGAAATAACTTACGACTTTGTGTGCAGTCATTTAACAAATATATACTATGAACAGTGGATAGAATGCAGCCTACGTCACAGTACATAATAAATGGCATATAACAACCACAGTTGAATTGTTCACTTGCTTGCTTCCAGATTCACATTACTCAAATTGTCAAGATTTCATCAAACAAAATAGTGCAGATTATACTTGGGATGATATACAGTGTGGTTCTCCCAGCTCTTCCAAAGCTTTCAAATGCACGGAGGGTACACTTTTCTGATCTCATAAGTCATGCTAATTTTTTACATGTTTACATAGGATGTTGTACAGTCACAGTGTAAAAAACATGTTTTCAATCTTCTTTTTTGTTTTTATTATTACAGTACTAGCATGTGAATGCTGTCAAGCTTCAACAGTATGTATGATTTACCTGAATGTTTTCAGATTTTGTACCACTGAATGGCCTCATGCATAATCAGTTGTATATGACCAAACATAAACTGTTTTACATACTGATTTTCCACAGTTTTATCCACATGAAATTTTTCCTTTAAATTCATTTAAATGCACTGTTTTAGCATCTTGCCCATACTTTGAACCTTTTATGTAACTGATATGTATATATATTTTTCATTACTGTTTGTTTTTGTTTTTATACTGGGTGACTTATGTTATGCTGAAGTAGTGTCCAGATACTTTTGGTATAGTAGTGTCAGTATATATGTACACTGAGGGGTCACAAGCAAATAGACACCTAATTTTTTGTCATTTAACTGATTTATGCTAACTAATTT
>NW_013665808.1:284662-286248 GCF_000517525.1 Limulus polyphemus | reverse complement strand
GTGACAATGCTGTGTATGTGTGTATATATATATATATATTATGTATCTATATGTTAGTACATTCAAGCTCTAGCATAAATCATTTTTTTAAATAATAAAGAAATGCCTCAAATATATCTTTAGTTTAATTTTTGTATCAGGCAGTTCATTCCTAATTTTTAGCACTTTTTACTTTGAAAGTGCAAACTTGAATATTTGATAGTTTTTTAAAAAAAACCTTGATAAATTATCCTTTATTTAATCTTTCAGGATTAAGGTGAATTGTAGCCATATGTTTTCATCTCTAGTCATTGAAAGAAATAGAGAGTGGGACCCAGTAAACAAACATTCTAATCGAAGAAGACGAAACATTGGAGAACTGACTAGTGACAGTTATCTCCTTGCACGTCGCAAAAGAGAATCTGATGGAGGTTAGAATTTTATGGAATAAATTTCTCTTTAAAAACCTTACACTTAAGATATACCAATAACAAAATGTTCATACCTATACCTGAGACATATGGGAAGAATAAATTAAAAACAAAAAGTACCCACAATGCCTTAAAATTATATATCTTTATAGACTTATTTTTCATTATGTCAGATATGTCTTTGTTATTAGTGCCTTTTGTTGTTGGTGTAGCAATAGATTGACAAGATTGCCATGGTTTGTCACATCAGGTTTCCTTGTTAAAGAAAAACATCCAATAGTCAGAGTAGTCATGTGAAATGGCCACAATTGAAGAGCATTTTTATTTATAACCTCTTAGTACTTACTGTTATTGTGTATATAATGCAAGGAGTAACTTTGGTGAAAGTTGTGTATTTCAGTTAAAACTAGCTTTTTTTTTTAATAAAGTTAATATAAATTTGACATTTGCCAAATTAAACCACTTTCAACAATTTCAAAATTATATAATTGGAGACCTAAATACAATTAGCATCTGCGTCATAGACACCAAACTTGGAGATTTAAATACTTCATTAAAAATTACATTCAAACTACTTATTTAACAAAAGAAATTCTAGGAATGCATCAAACTAAGGAAAATTACAAGCTTTATAAAAATTTGTGACTTTGTATTAAAGAAATATTTGTGTAAGTGAGTAAAACTACAATCTTTGTCACGTATAAAACATGAAAATTGGGAAAAAATCTAGTGTTTGATTTTACAGGTTCCAACAATACTAAAATTATTGAAAGGAGTAAAGTGAGAGAAAAGATTCAAAACTCAAGAACAGATCTTAGTAATGAAACAGATAATGCAGAAAAGAATAGCCAAAGTAGTGAATGCTCTGCTGTAGAGGAATTTCCAGTGAATAAAACAGGAAATACTTACAGTTTTCAGGTAAAGTTTTGTAATGGCATATTAAATGTGAAAGTTAAATCAATCTTGGTAGGGTTTCTCAGTAATTATTTTTAATTTGTAGCTTCTATAAAAAAAAGAAAATTTGTAAACACCGATTTAACTTGTTTAATGTCACAAGCAATATAGTGTATGTTAGTTCATTTTGCTGTCTAACACATTCATGGTATTTGTTAACTTTGAATGTCATTCAGTTACAACATGAATGTAATATGTTACTATGAGTGTAGGGCCGGCACG
>NW_013665808.1:239903-283862 GCF_000517525.1 Limulus polyphemus | reverse complement strand
CGTCCCTAATTTAGCAGTGTAAGACTAGAAGAAGGCAGCTAGTCATCACCACCCACCGCCAACTCTTGGGCTACTCGTCACATTATAACGCCCCCACGGCTGAAAGGGCAAGCATGTTTGGTGGGACTGGGATTCGAACCTGCGACCCGCAGATTGCGAGTCGAGCCCCCTAACCACCTGGCCATGCCGGGCCTTAAGGTTGGAGAATTGTATATATGTATATTCCAGATATACTTCTGTAAGATCCCGAAAGTGTAAATAAAAACAAAATTAAGAGTAACAAATATATTTATTTCTTGCTTTTGAAGCTCCTGTCATACTGTGGTGTAGTCTACAGAGTGCATAATTCTTCTCGTGATTCATGACATGCACACGTTTTACTGACATCAAGACAGTACAAATTACAAATTATGTGATGTCATTTTAGTGTCTACTGACTGATTAACAGACAACACACTACTGTATGGTGGTGCGATTGGTTAAAACAGGTTACTCCTTCCAGGCGGCCTTCGGCCCCCTTTCGGAGAAATAATCTCCCGCAAAGTATTCAGCTGTTGCAAAAAATAAAAATCAGTAAATCATGCACCTCTCAAAAGTTTCATTCCAGTTTTGATTTGGATTGGTTTATAGAATTCAGTACAATGCATGATTTACTATTTATGTTCGTTAAAGTCGTGAATTATATTTGAAATATGTTTTACTTATTCTACAAAAGATTGGCGTGTCAAAATTCTCGTAGACGTTAGGTAAAGGATATATATATATATGTATATGTGTGTGTGTGTGTATAAATTGTACACAAAAACTAATTTACTTGCAAACATTTCAGTTAGAAATCTTCTTTAAAAACTAGCTTTTCCTACATCATTCAAAATCTATTACAGCAAATTTCTGACGATTTAACGGCGAAGTTTCCTGCCGCATACTAAAACGTACGAAAGAAAACGTTACTGCAGAAAAGTTTAGAACAGAAAGCGAAGCAGTCATTTATCAATACACTATTTGTAGCTCGAATCTAAAATCTGGCCCTAAAAACTGCTATGCCTAATTGTCGTATAATCGGTGTTTCTTGGAAACGGATTCAATATACTTATTCTAACTAAAACATTCCTGATGGTTCCTGGAACTGTGATAGAATAAACTATTTGACTATTGCTAAATATTGATTACATGTATTTCTATGTATTTTTTAAACTATTATAAATAGACACTTCGTAGTGTTTTTTTCACTTTACAACTTAATACTCTAAATAGCTACATATCATTTTTGGTCATATATTTCTTTTCATATAATAGAAAATATTGTGTCTTTTTTTTGGTTTGAATATAAATTGCTGTTCTTCAGCATTAACCAAATTATAGAAGGAACGTCTATCTACCATTTTACTATATAACTGCCAATAATCTAAGGTTACATTTTTGTATATTTTCCAGAGAATAAAGAAAGAAAAATAGCTTTGGGATCCTTCGTGATCATCAGAAGTTTCTTTGTATGCGGAATCACAAGATTCGTGAAATCGTTGAAACATGTAAAACTTAGATAACAGTAATGTTATATTTCCAGTTTTTCACTAGACTTACCTTATTGTACGTATTAGGCTCATCTGTAAGTACCAAGAATGTGTCTAGCATTACTATCGTTAAAGTGGACTACAAGTCACTTCACAACCACACTCGCGATGTCACATTGTCCACGGAAAAAAACACCGGACCAAGTATGTTGAAAAATGGCTCAACTAGTAAATCTGAAGCAACACTTGTTCCGACACAATCTTTTGGAGTTCGTCTTACCACAAGCACTCTCTCATCAGCTGTAATAAGTACTCAATATTCCGGAGAAAGACCAGAAATACAGCCTGTAGGAACCAATGATTTCAGAACACAAAACTCCTCTGTTTCAGTAAGACGTGGTTATTCTGTTCCCCCTCTACCTGATTTTTATTCAAGAGTAGCTATATCAGACTGGAAAATCCCGCAACCATCATCTAATCCGTACTTTCTGGAGTGCTCAGGTGTCCATCATTATTGTAGCTTTTCTCAGAGGGCTTCAATTGAGTCGGGTTTCCATATAAACCACTACTGTTCCTGCGACCCAAACTGCATCCGATATGGAGACTGCTGCTGGGACACTCGATTAAAAGTAACAAAACAGAAGGCTGGGGAAGAGAATTTCTGGGCATGTGTTCTCCCCATAAACAATAGTAAATCTGAATCTTTCTTAATGGTGTCTCGCTGTCCCTCTTCGTGGACAGATTCAGAAGTACGAATTCAGTGTGAAAGTTATGACTCCAGTCAGCTAAAAGACCCGTTTCTTAACGTGCCGGTTACAGGAGAGGTTTCGCAAGTCACATATCGTAACATATTTTGCGCCATTTGTCACAAGGATCTGAATGTATTGGCCTGGAACGTGGTTTTTGACTGCTCAGTTGAATTTTCATCCAATGTAAACTATTCATCTTTCTTGTTAAAAGATTATAAAAATTGCGGTTTTTTCTTTTTATTTCCAAAAGAACTGAGAAAGTACAAAAACAGTGCTTTACGGCCCTGTGACAAAAATATTATATCGCAATGTTCAGAAAATTGGCTACTATACACGAAGGATATCAACAAATCAAAAAGGGAAATTCAAAATAGATGCTCTTTGTATTTTGCTCCTGTGCAAATGTCATTAAACTTAAACATTGTATTTAAGAATAAATTCTGTGCCATATGCAACTCTGTAACTGTTGATAAACTCTCTTGTTCTAGGCCGCAAAAATCGATTATTCAACATTTTGATGAAGACAATATTCCTTCATTTGCTTTTCTATTAGATATAAATTTTGAACAGGGATATACTTTAGTCGGAACAAAAAGACGCTGTCTACATTCGCAGGTCTACGACCCGTGGCAAGAAAAGTGTCGGAATATATCATGCGGCCGCTTGTTCATAAATAAAAACGGAATTTGTAAGCAAGGTTACCATAACTTACTCGAAAATCCAGTGAATTTCCCTGACTGGTCCAATAGTACCCTTTTGTCCAGTTGTCCTAAGGTCTCGGTTTCAGCCGATGACTTCAAAATTGACATAAACGGCACGGTTGTTCTAAAACAAACTGGACACATACTCCGATTTGGGGCTTATGAAGCAGCTACAAACACTTCCATCTTGGTATGCGCCCCATCTAAAGAGAATATCATCAGTAAATTCGGGGACATTCAAGGATACCTAACTGTAACTTGTACAAGCATTTCCCTAGTTTCTCTTTTCCTTAAAATAATTATTTATCTTTTCACCCCTGAAAACCATAACCTTCCAGCAAAAATTGTAGTTTGTCTGTCCATTTCTCTTCTGGTTGGTCAGTCTGTGTTTTTACTTGGAACACACAAGACACATTATTTTATATTGTGCAAGTGTATGGCCATTATCATGCATTATTCGTTTCTCGCATCTTTTTTTTGGATGAATGTATTAGCTTACGACATTTGCAAAACTTTCTGTTCGCTGAAAGTAACAAGGAACGTTTCGAACAATCGAGAATTAATGAAATATTGTACGTACGGCTGGTTTTGTCCATTGCTAATCGTTGCCACCGCTGTTACGATAGATCTTGTCTTTCAAGAAAATGTTATTTCGCCAGGCTATGGAAAGACTCTTTGTTGGATATCCAATCGGATGGCGCTGCTAATCTTTTTCGCCGTTCCTCTTGGTATATTAGTGACTGTTAATGCTATACTATTCATCAAAACTACTGTTCAGATATCACGCTCCAAACGTCACAGCAGGGTTGCTCATGAAAACACAGGCCAAGGAAGGAGTCGTCTTCGACTGGTTTTGTACGTGAAACTTGCTTTGGTTATGGGATTAACGTGGACTTTTGGATTCATGGCAGCCATCGCTGGAAGTGATGTCCTTTGGTGTTTTTTCATAGTGTTCAACAGCTTGCAAGGTGCATTTATTTTACTCGCATTCACTCAAATAACAGATCTTATTGCATTACTTCGTTTAAAAATTTGTCAGCTTTTTTCCCGAATTAGCCACAACCAAGAAAAACGACGGTCGATCGACTCGTGCACTTTACCAACTCAGTCTAGTTGTGCAGTCTAAACATTAAATCAGTATCATATTAAACCGGAACATCGAAATCTATAGTCAGAAGAATTACCATGAAGAAAACAAAACTCACTTTATTAGTATTTATAAAAAAAAAAGAGTTTATTTGAACCAAAAGATAATTATTCTTTGAAACTTCATTTGTTTTTTCAAACTTCCTCCAAGAAAAGTAGCTTAATGCATTTGATATTTAAAGAAATTGTATTGTAATTTTGATAATGTGTCTTAAACGATCATGTCAGAGACCCCTAGCTTCAGATATAGCTATTCCTAATTTCGAACTGCTGGTCAGACGGAATGCAACCAACCGACAATATTCGTTGTCATAAGGACTCTTTGGACAGAATCATGTGATTGGCTATCACTTTTTTTTAGCGCGCCCATTTCTGAAAGTGCGGAGTGTTTCGAAAAGCATCACTTCTCGAACTCGGGACCCTTCCATCTACAGCCGAACATTCTCACAACTAGGCCTCGTTCAGCCTTTTTAATATTAATTAATTTCAGTATTGGATAAATATAACGAAAACATTCAATGTACCAAAATTTTCAGTGAAATTTTGAGAAAAAGGATCATATATAGGTAGATCGCAACATTTTGCAATTGATCTGTGGTGCCAATACGAAACCAGTTTAAGATATTGTTTTGCATATATCCAAAATTGTTGTTGGGATTAGCAGAGGAAGTAGAACTTTAGTTACTACATATTTCATAAATAAAAAAGCACTTCCAGGCGCAGATATGTAAAAACGTGTAAAAAAGCAGAAAAATAAGTTTCTTAGCTTTAATTAATAGACAAGTCTGTTTTCTGTCCTGGACATCGGAGAGAAGTTCACAATAGTAAAGGAAAATGAAAGATTGCTTATTAAAATCAAAAAGTTGCTTATCTCATTCGGACTATAAAAATACCTGTATAAAGACAGCTCGAAGAATAAACTTTTTTAAAGAGGTTGAAGGTTTATTTTGTTTAGACACTGCAAAAAACAAATTATGTTGTCATAAGATATTCTGCCAAATGTGTTTTATTTACTGAAGTGAACATGTTTGCCGTGAATGTGGGTTATTTGTTGTTACACGGTGAGATATTTTTGATGTGCCAAGCATGAGTGTTCTAAACCCGATTTTTATTATTATAAGCCCTCAGACTTATCAATGAGCCACCAGAGGGAACCATGAAGATGGAAGATATTTTACGAAGGCTCTCTGATTATCAGGTTTCTCTTTTTGTATGTGTGTGTGTGTGATTTATCTATTTTTCTAATCCCATATGATTTCTCAGCCATGTATTTGATTAAGTGTTGTATTAAAATCATAAAACTTATCTTTTTGTTTGTTAATATGGTGTATAGTACAACAACATAAATCTTAGACATAATTGTTTTTTCGGTCCTAGAAAATATGAAATGTGTTTAACATGGTTCGTTATAAGCCTCATTCACGTTATTTCATATATTTATTTTCTGACCTTAACGTAATTATAATCATGAATTTTTAAGTTTAGCATAAAATTGTAATAAAATCGATGAGTTACACTGGAAACTTTGCTAAACGTTTTTTTATTCTTGTATTTCAGTCACGCACATGCACACAATCAAGGACTAGCAAAACATTTTTTTTTTTCGTATTTAATTTCTTGCGTTAAAGGCGGCCCGGCATGACTAGGTGGTTCATTTTGCTGTCTAACACATTCATGGTATTTGTTAACTTTGAATGTCATTCAGTTACAACATGAATGTAATATGTTACTATGAGTGTAGGCCCGGCATGGCCAGGTGGTTAGGGTACTCGACTCGCAATCTGCGGGTCGCGGGTTCGAATCCCTGTCACACCAAACATGGTCACCCTTTCAGCCGTGGGGGCGTTATAATGTGATGGTCAATCCGACTATTCGTTGGTAAAAGAGTAGCCCAAGAGTTGGCGGTGGGTGGTGATGACTAGCTGCCTTCCCTCTAGTCTTACACTGCTAAATTAGGGACAGCTGGCGCAGATAGCCCTCGTGTAGCTTTGCGCGAAATTCAAAACAAACAAACAAACTATGAGTGTAGGTTACAAAAGTATTAATCTTTGTTTAAATCACAAGAACTATTTTAGAAAACTTGCAGAAAACCAAATATCTATATGAGATTTACCATTTTAAAAGTATTAATTACAAGAACTTATGAGTGAAACTAAAGAAGAATGTAATTATATGTCAACCACACTATGTCTGCTATATCCAGTATCGACAAAACCTTTTGTCCAATACAAGGGCTTATTAGGCTATCTGGGATACAAAAGACATATTAGTGGTTGAGATAGATTTGAACTGAAATATGTTTATGTTATAGCTTTTGAAGTATAGTAATTCAATGAAATAATTTTTTGTGATGATTTGTTGTAATTGCTGAAATATGAACTTTATTAACTTTAGAAAATACCAAATTTAATAACTTGTTTTACAGTTTCCAGGTTTCTTAAATAAAATATTTTAATAATTTAATTTTTATCTGCAACAATTAAAAATAGAGCCATTTTTGAAGAAAAAAACATGTCAACCATCTCCATATTTATAAAACAAGTCACTCTTCTCAGTAGCACAAATAGTTAGTAAAAATCCATGATTAAGATTTTACGTCTAGGCTGTAAATTTACAAATTATATGCTATATATAAATACTGTTATTATTATTTTGTGTTCACTGAAAGACTTGAGTACTTTCATTTAAAAAAAAAGGACTCAGTGTGTTGTGTACATTAACCCTTTCATTAGTGTTGGGTTTTGTGTGTACCTCTATATCTCATAGGTGTACATATGTTATAGTAGAGACTACTATTGAAATATTCTTGATGGTTTCATTTTGATATAGTGTGACTTAAGCCTCTTCAAAATATTTTTTCTATGAATCAATAATATCTTGTGAGAGTAACTAATGTCTTTTTCTTTCAAAATTCAACAAGTAAAACTTTGATTATAAGATGTTCTGGTGGTTACTTTCACACTCATAATGTATATATGTATTTATGTTTCCATAGATAGTTTCTGAAACAAATCTAACTCAACAATGATTTATTATATTAATACTCACATACATCCAGTGTATACATTTCTACTTTTCTGTGTGTTTTATTAGATATGGAGTAGATTTTTAAGGATAGGTAGATTTTTCTGGCATTTTGTCCCCTGGAAGTTTTTTTTTCAATTCCACTTCCTTGTATTTATTTTTATTAAACCTTTTAATAGTATCCTATGGATACATCCAAGTCAAATAAAGTAACATTTAAAATTTGTAACACTTCAGAGTATGATTGTGTGTATGCTTATATTACCTGTTGTAACAAATATTGTTATTATTTACAGTTATTCATAATTGAAAAGTGTATCCTTTAATTTTTGGTTTGTACAGTGAAAACAGTATTAATATAAACACAGGCAATGCAATTTATTTTAGTCAAACTAGTTAATGTGCTAAGAATAATTTCTGTGATAGTGCTAAAGTTAACATTCTGTTTCTAGTTTTCTGTCATTATTGGAGATGATATCCACAAAGGATTGTACAGCTTGTACTTCCACAATTGTGAAAACTATGGAAAACTTGTTCACCAATCTGTGGTAAACTTAACTGTAAGTACTGTGTGACAGATATGCTAATTTTTATTTTATTGTGGATATTCTGTTGTTTGCTAACACATTATAGAATACTGTTAAATATATAAAAATTTATTTTAGACATTATTATCTGTTGAGTCATTAGTATAATATGTATAGATCCAAGGCTTTAAACTAATTTTGTGGCCACTGATAAATATTTGTCAAATACTTTAAAAGTTACTTGTGAAAGTGCCAGCCATGCAGTGTTATATTTACAATATCATATTGTTTAATGTCCTATCAAACTGTAGTTCTATGATAGTAATTACATCTCCTAATATGAAATGAAAAAGAAAGAATATACATCTCTTGAATTACTAGTTTTTGAACAATTTGAACTTTGGGAATCCTATTGAAAGATGTGCGAGAATGATACACAAAAGATATCAGGAAAGGCTTTTTGACTGATTATTGTAATGTGTTTTTTTTTCTTTAAATGTTCTTATTGCAGTCACTTTTTTATTTTTAAGTAATTTTCACTCTATTGTTTACAACTGGCCTGAATAATTGTAATCATACCTGCATTATCAATTGGCAAGAAAAAATGTCAGTGCCCTTTAATAATCACTGGTAAAATGCTGGACACCCCCCAGTGGCACAGCGGTATGTCTGCGGACTTACAACGCTAGAATCTGTGTTTCGTTACCCATCGTGGAGCTTTTTGTTTAATTACAAACAAACAAAATGCTAGATCCTTTAGATTTTTTAACTAGTTAACATGAATTTCAAGTTCTGAGTACAATAATGAAAATTTTTATTGAGATTCATAGCAAGTTATAGGGACGGAGACTTTCATGTTTACTAACTACACTTGTGAACTCAATTGTTTGGCATCACAATTTTATACAATCTGTTGCATATGACATTCTACTATTAGAAGTCAACATTACTGTCTTCTGAGGTTTAAATATTACATTACAATTTAATTTAGTTTATTTTTTATTTACATGCATCATACTTGAAATTCTTCAACTTTACTGGATTTTGAGTTTTTTCTTATGATTACTTCTCATAATTGTTTTAGTCCTATTTGTTAATTTTTTAATCAATTTATTTTAAATATAAGTGTTTCATTTTGATTGTTTTTATTGCAAATGTTTGTTCAGTTACTTTCCATGCACCTAGAATAACACACTTGTCAAGGAATATTTCCTTCTTTGTTTTCCACTTTAGTTGCTAAGAACAGTTTTTTATGATAACTACTACTACTACTACTATACACTTTTGTTGTTTAGGTTTCTTGGTCTTTGAAAAGTACAGTTTTTGTTTACATACAGTCATAGTTTTCATTGATACATTTTTTTTAGTAGAATTGTACTGTTTATTTCTTAACCTTATTACTCTATCTTGCAGTTGACAGTCTAAAATAGTGTGTATACTTTTTTTTTTAGATATTCCACATATTAAATAACCTAAGGATACAGCTAAAGATAGCAAATCTACATTGATGTGATCGGTATTTGAGTATTGAGTCACGTATGTTAAGGAAGCTTATTAGATCTTAGAAAAAAATAACAGTAAAACTTACCAAGTGTGGAGTCTTAACCTTTAGGATTTATACAAGATATTGATAATAAAAAGTTTTCATGTATATGTATAAAAGTCTAGTGGATTGTCTAAGATGTAAGTTTATTTAATTTATAATTGTTACCTTACTAAGAAATCATTACAAATATCAATGATTTATTCTTCCACATTCTTCTTCATTTAGATGTGGAGAACATGACATAGTGGTGTACTCATTCACTTTATATTATTTCAGTTTTCCTTTTAATTAAATGAATCCAAGCATGGCCAGGTGGTAGTGTGTCTAGATTTGAATCTGAGGATTTATGATTCATAGGCTGAGCACGGCCCAGTGGTTAGTGTGCCAGACTATGGATTGGAAAAATCTTTGTTTTTAATTCTGAGTTTTGAAAAACTCCTGCTGTTTTTTTTTATTTGTTTAATACTTTATTTTGCCAGTTTAGAGCACTGCCAGATGTCTCGAGAAAACTGTTTGTTTGATGAGATCCACTATAAACAAAGAAAATAAGTTATGCATTTTCTGCTGTTCAAGGTTGCTATTAAATTTTAATTTAAAAATTTCCATTTAGGTTTTATTTTTTATTGTTGTTTTTTTCTGGCATTGAGAATCCTAAAGATAACGAACTTTCTTTCCACAATTGTTCAAGAATATTTAGTCACAGGGAAAAAAGAATGTGGGTAGTAAACAATAGTTTAACAAAGAAATTAATCCCCTTTTTGTTACAAAATTAGCTTTCAGAATGCATCTTCTAGAATATCTGTAGTTTATACCATCATCCAATGGAAAGGTGTAACATAAGTAGATGCATGTTTGTCTAAAAATTATCTGTTCCTTGTGTCACAACACATATAAGGTTAACAAATTAAGCATAATTTTTAAATAATATCAAAGAAAAAACAGTCAATGTTTGGTATTACATTGACTTTAAAGTTAGAGTAGATTGGTTTGGAAGTTGTTTTTTTATAAATTCTGCTCACCCCTCCACAGAACTAAGAAGTATTACCTCATACCACTGCTGATAATATTTTTGCTCTTGCCACAAGCCCTACAAAACTTTATGATGCAATCACTTAGCCTATAGTCCTCAACCATTAGGAGGGCAATACTTCCTTGAGCACTAACATTTCAACAAAAGTCATTCTTTTTCTTGACATTGCTTTGTTCAGACATGTTTTTTCTTAATAATTACAAAATGTTTGTGCTTATTTTAAACTTTTGTTATCATTTGTGGTGTAATCTTTCTTCCCTTTATTTTCTAAGTTATAAGAAATAAATATTTTAAAATTTTGCGTAGGGCTTTGATTTTTCCATTTTAATAAAATTTGCAATTTTGGAATATAGGTCCCCAATGATTTTGATAAGGTTTCCTTGACAGTACTCTTTGTCTTTGGTTTAACCAAGTATACAAATTTCCTTAAGTCTCTTCAATTTCATCATTTTACTTATGCCTTAGGTTTATTTACTATGGACATAGCAGGCCAAATTTTATAAAAAAATTAATAACAACAAGAAAATAAATAAATGTTTTGTGGATCAGCTGGATTACAAATTCATGTTTCCACGTTTCTGACATCTCCAAGATTCTAACACTCCTCAACAGGAATCATCCACTACTGTAGTGGCCACTGTAATACATCTGATGGTTGGTGATGTTATCACCACTGTGTGTCAGGTAGTTGGTTTCATACTGATCTTGGATCCAGGATTCCCAACCTCCAGTTTCTTTTGCTCCATCCTTAGGCATATTGTTCCAACTGTTTCAAAGCCTATATTTACTTCTTGTTCCAACTTCCTGATGTGGATCAGGTAATCCAACTTTGTCCTTCCCTGCCTGGATTACATAGGTATGTCTTTTGATTCATCTTTCTTCTGTTCTTTTTATACTGAATCTTGGGCTACTTTTTTGCATGATTGAGAGAAAAAAAAGGATAAAGAGAATATCCCAAAGATGAAAAAAATAAATTCAATGATTAAGACTTTCTCACCCTCCATATACTTCATTTCATGCTTATTCAACTTCTTCACTATTTGTCCATGCTTCACCTTCTGTTAGAGGCTTTGCATCACAACTCTGTCAGTTACTTTGGACACATTTACATGCCTGTTTCCACTTTGGCCTTGATTTTTGTACCATTATGTCCCATTTAACTTAATTTCTTTGATTCTGGGATGTACTTTGTTGGGATGCCTTAATCTCTGACAATCACCCTCCCCTCAGTCTTCTCTTAGGGACCTCTGTGTTGCACCATTTCTTAATGATGAAGTTTTTTTTGTTTTTGTTTTTTTTTGGGGGGGGGGGTTCTTATACTTTGGAAATTCTAGCTGATGCAGTTCACATCAGTGATCTCTCCTCACTTAGGTTCCTTGCTTTGTTGAACCAGGGGGCCCCATCGTTTTCTACAGCATTGTGGAGTTATCCCCCTTTTCTTGTTCTTGTTATTATCCAATGTCCCCCACCTTTCTGTAGGCTGGCTGTCACAGTCTTGGAGACAACTGTTTTTCTGGAGCCTTCCCTTCACTCCAGTCCTATGGGAGCTCTGCTCTCCCTCTTTGTATGCTTGTGGATTCCCTTTGCCACAAACTGCTTGGTTCATAGGTACTTTCTCAAGGGTTTTCCAACATTCCTCTCCTCATCTCACCTGATTAGAATGCCATGGAACAAATTCTCTTGTAATAGATTTTGGTCAGTTCTTTGTTCAAGATGGCAATTTTTTCATTTTAAAGTGGGTACTTTTCCAGATTGTGGATGACAAAGATCAATGTCTCAGAAGCTTTCTCTACATAACAATTAGTTCACTTGCCTTTTGTTTCCCTCAGCTCTTCCACAACAATTGAATATTCCTTTTTAATTGACTATGAGCTCCATATGTTTTTAATTGGGTTAGGTGTGCTTTTGCTTGCAGGATGCAAACCTTAGGTCCTTTTCCACTACTCCATGAATGATTGGCCTGCACTTGCCTCACCTAATGTAGCATTGGCTGGTTTGGCTTTTCATTTCAAAGCTTACCCCCACCCAGTATCCCATTCACTTTGTGGTCTTTCTCAATTCCTATACAGGGTTGGCTCAGCCTTCTCCTTTACATTTTTGAGAGGTATAGCTTCTGATACCAAGGCTCTCTTGTTTACTTATTTTCCTGCACAAGAGGATTTGTCTCTTTGTTGTTTTTTTATGGGTGGGAGGGTCCCTTGTTCCTGGAAGAACCTCTACATGTCCCCTTTAGTGGACTCTGACCAATCACTGTAGTATATCAAGAGATCCACTGTCTTCTCTTGTTTTCTCTCTCCTTCTCACTTCTTTCTGTTATAGTTTCTCACTTGATCCCACATAACCTTGGGTATCCCTTTTTTCCAATCTTAATAGAACTTATATCTGTTCAGAGTCCCCAATTATTTAGTGATAAGTCTGCCATTTTTTCTGTTCACTGAGAGGGAGGTACTTGCTCTCAGAAACTCTGTCTTCCTTATTCTAGACTCTTCTTTGGGTCCATTTTTAGTTGTTGGTCTATTATGTCTTTGGAGCATAGACCCTGGTGGCATAATCCTATGGTATTTTCAGTGGATTTGTTCTCACTGTAGACGTTCTTTTATCACTGACTTTCTGACTTCCCTCAACATCTAACTTCTGTCATTTTTATTTCCAGTATCAGAGGTCATTAAAGGATGGGTACTGAGAGGATGTACCAATAAAATTCTGAGAACAAAAATGAAAATCACAAATATGTTACAAAAATTTTACATTTTTTGTTGTTTATTCTTCTTTTGTTTCTTGTTCGTGTAATTCACAGACCTTTCTTTTTTTTATTTTGTTTATTAATCTTTGGAAAGTAATATCCTAGAAGTCAAAAAAGACTATCTTCTGATACGATATCTTACCTCCTCTCACTAAAAGCTTTCTCGACTTATACTGCCCTCTATCGACGCAAATTTTGCTCTTGGTACTTCCACTTATTTCTGCCTACTAACATGCAAATGACTATGCAGCAACCCTCCACAAGTACTGTGACACTACACCTATCATTACATGTTAACCACTTCTTGATTGGCAGTCTTATTGAATATACATGTTTTCACTCATGATTTGCTTCACTTATCTACAAGTCAGGATTGGTTGTATTGGTTCCTATTAGTGTCACACTCCTATTGGTGGAGGGTCGTTGCATAGTCATTTGCATGTTAGTATGCGGAAGTAAGTGGGAGTATCAAGGCTAATGGCAAGTGAAAATGTGTGCTGATAGAGGGCAGTATAAGTCAATAAAGCTTTTTGTATGAAAGGGGAGGTAAGTATCTATTAGAAATACATTTTAGGAAAATGTTAACATTTGGCATTTTAGCCAGCTCAAGAATAAGGATCTATGTGTGTAAAATATTTCTGTAATTTAGAAGGATGCAAGTCATTTGAATGAATGGAGAAAAACATTTAATTGTTCAGAAACTACACAATAATTTTTCAGAACATGGAAACTTGGAAAGGATTATGTTGTGTTTATGATAGGTTCATTATTGTTGTCTACATAATTTTTGTAAAGAACCTTTATACTCATAAATTCAAAATTTCTTCAAACAGATCCCATAACTCTTAGTTTGACAATACTCAGCTGGAAGTTGAGATTCTGTCATACACAAATTCTTCATATTTAAAGACTGGGAATTTTTTGACTGCATTTTAAATATGGCTCATTTTAGAAGTTTATAATTGAACCCTTTCCCCGTTCTTATGGATATGTTAATTTGACAACTTACCCAAGTAGTAATGAGTGAAGCATGTCCTTCTAGTATTATTGAAAGAGAGTAAGTAGAGCAGCTAAAAGTCCTAGGTTTACATTTTCTCTTGAGTGAAAGTAACTTAACCTATCATCATTCACATGTGCTTTCTGTGTCACATGTGGTGCTCATATAAAGTTTTCTAATCTCATACATTGAACCAAAACAACCATTTCCTATTGCCATGTTCACAAGCATTTGCTGTATATCGAATAAATGTAGCTATTTATTACATATGATATTTTGATGCTTTACCATTATGTCCTGTGAATCACATGTGTTGCATTGGACAGGGATAGGGATTAAGGGCTTGGATAAATTTTCAATAGGAAGACTATTTGATTGATGGAGTGATAAAAAAAAAGAAATTGCTAACTAGTAATTTTGCTTGTATATTTCTATAAAGCAACTATCTATGTTTTGTTTTTCTTCAGTTGTCCAACTGTGTGGTTTTTTCAAGTAATTTTAAGCCTAAGAGATAACTGAGCAGAACCTAAAATCCAGTCTGAAAATTCTTGAGAAACATATGTTACTAAGGTCTTGTAAAAAAGTGACATTTTCAGCAAATTTAGGTGTAAGATTCAGTACATAAAGTATTTTGTAATGAATTCAAACATTAATGATATTGGCAAAACATAAATACCCTTTGTGTCTGTCATATGTTATGTCACACATCTAGTGTTTGTAATTACAACATTCAAAAAAAGATGCTGTTTATGCTATGGTGTGTATACTATATTGGACAGGGGTTCCCAGCTGCTGGTATGCAGACTGACACAGGTCCTCAGGAACATTCAGTGAATAAAAAGAAACGAAAAATAATGATAACAAAAATATGTATAATTTTTTCTGAGTAAATGTCCATATCTTAAGATTATAAATTGTTTCATACTTGATTTCACAACCCTATATATATAAAGTATCCACATTCTGTGTGCTTGATATCTATAGGTCATACATTGTAGTAAAGACTTATACACTCCTAACAGTCTGAAAGCTTTTTACAAATATCTTGTTGGCTTGAGCTGAAAAATGTTGGAAACTGTCCTGAGACACCTAATAAATGGGGGAAACGTAGAGTTGGTGTTTCCAAAATATATCCACATAAAATAACACAAGCCTGCAAATTTAAAAGTTGTTTTGGTTTTAATAATGAATTTTCTGTAATTCAGCTGTGCAGATTTCAAAAAGAATAATAATTTTTTTTATCATGTAAGGATTTTTTAGAAATTTTGAAGAAAAAAACATTCTTATTTAGATCAAATTTACCACAAATATAGAATATTATGTTTGGGTCATTTACACAACTTATTGTTGCCATAGTGACAAATAATTAATATTGAAAAGAAAAAAAATTTCAAAGTGCATGCATAAACAAATAATATCCAGAAATGACACGTTATGTGTCCTGTTAACTGTTTGTATACTAGTGGTGTGTTTCTTGTGGGTTCTAGAATCATCAATAAGACTCTCACATTGCAATTGGTCTAGAGAAATCTATAACCAGGGGTTGTCAACATTTTAAGCATAACAGAATGTGACCCAAATTCAATGAAAATGATTCACTTACATAAAAGTATATATGACATTTTGTGAAAAATTTGTATGTGATGGAGAAAAATGGATATCATTTTTGGATTCAGCATACAGGAATTATTGTACAGCATGTAAAAATTTCAAGACAGTAAAACCATCGCAGACCTACGTAATCAGCGAAACCTCTTGTAGTGCCAACCTACACCAGATCTGTAAACCTGTGAAGGGTAGCAGTTACCACTTCCATTTCTAATATCATGACAAGAAATTTAAATAACCCAACAAACCTAGATAAGCATTATTTCAAATTGGAGAACTATCTTTCAGTAACTGACTGACCAGAAGGAGAAATTAATATTTAATGTGCCTCTGATGCTATTTTATGTCAATTAAAAGCGACGTTTAAAGAAAATAATGGCTGATGAAGAATGTGTTTGTCCTTTCAATGCATGTTTTAAACTATGATGATCTAGTACAAGATAATTTTCTCTTTTGAAACTTAGATTGGTATTGGTTTCAGATGACTATTAAAGAAAAGAACCCAGGAACCTATTTGTCTGCTGGTGAAATACCCTTGCCACACATTTACTTAGGACTTTCTGTAGCTTTCTTCAGTGCTGGTTGCTTCTGGATCTATATAATCAGAAAAAAAAAGTAAGTTATCATTAATGAAACATCTGTTTAACCAGTTTTTACACAAATAGAAAAACAATCACAACATTTTTACCAATTGTATCTCTACTGAATTTTTTAGTTGTTAAAGATTTTTTAGCTTAACTCTCTCAATACGGGCTTGGTGACCTCTTTGTACTCGTTCAAAGTCTTTATAGATTTCATGCTACTAACTTTTAATATAGTGTGTATATCTTCATGAAATTTGGCATTATAAGTCTTTCACATACAAAAAATCATATTTTTTTAAATGAAGTATTTTTAATAGTCCGTATGCAAAGTGATTTTCATGTTAAAATTAAAAATACTTTTCTTCATCTTGAAAATCTCAAATTTCGTGTGTAATCTCTAAAACCTCTGAAATACATTTCAAATGGTTGTTTACAGTAAAACTTTATATTTTATCAATTATTTTCTCTACCCTAACTATATACAAGTTGGACAATTTGACTGACTTCAAAACCACTAAACAAAAATTTAAATAAATCTAAATTACCCTCTTTTTCTTTCTAGAATGACTTCAAATGTAGCATGAAACTACATTCGTTTATCCTAAGTAGCTTTAAACTTGTAACAGTATACATCTATTTATAATTAAATTTTATTGTTTTATGCCCTTTGAACCATGTCTAACTACTGTTCACACCATTATAAGTTGTAAATCACTTGGGAAACATGCAGCTCATGTTACACTATTGAATTACACTACCCACGAGCTACTCATATTATAATTTATCTTACCTAATCTAACCATAACTAACCTAAAGAGATCCATATTTGTACATTTTAGTTACTTTTATAATAATAAATAAATAAAGAATAAACATGAAAAGCAAGAAATATAGTACTTATCCATGTCTTCTTTTTGTTTTTGCTGTCGACTGTCAATGACATGTAACCCTACTTTTTTATACTAATGGTAGTAATGCACAAAATAATTTTTATTCAATTAAATAATGCACTAAAGAACATAGAACTATCATAATTTTTTTGGCTTTGTAACTATGCGACAAGAGTTGTTACAAATTCATCCAAGCTAGTCACTATCTTTCCTATGGGAACAAAGTATGTACTAAAAAAGAAATTGACAATTTTCTGTTCAGAACACAACATAATATAATACGTCATTTGATAGATGAAACCTTTGGCTTTCTATAGGTTATAGATAATATAAAATGAAACATAAGAGAGAACTATTAACAAATCTTGAAAGAGGGGATGTGACATGTAGGTATGGCAAGAGGGGTCTGATTTTCTATTTGATGGCTTTGTAACCAAACATAATTGAAAGCTATAAAAATTGTGGTTTATCTGAGCAATGATGATTTTATAGTGAGTAATTTATGTTGAATTTCACACTTTTTGGAGGGGTGGTGAATAAAATAGAGAAGATGGGATGCCTGCAGAAAGTTTGTCACCTTTCTCACACTAGGGGAAATTCAGGATTTTTTTAAAATATTGTCTTATAAAGTTAAGAACTTAAAACTTATATACTATTAAAATATAGATTATTAGCTATGATTTTATTTTATACTAATTGGTTTAACATAAACTAAAAATAGTTTAATAAAATTTTGAATGTAAGCCACTAAAACCTCATGACATGCGCAGTAAATGATGCCCAGGCATATAGGGTTAAAAAATGTTATATGATTGAACTTCATTTAGTTTTATTGTTTAAAGTAAATAGACTATAATAAAAACAAATCAATTTTTATTTCCGTTAAAATGTTTTTCTTTAATATCTAGATTGCAAAGTATTAAAATTAGCATATTTTTCCCTCAAATTGTGAGAATGAACCAGTGCAATAGATTAACTAGTTACAATACAGTGTATTCTTGTATTTTTAACACTGTCATTTAAGTATTTAGGATAGGTCATTATTCTAGTGATTTTTATATTAAAAAATTCCTAGTATTATAAGCAGTTTGTTTGAACAGAAATGAGAACATTTCAAATAATCTTGCTTCAATTTTGTATGTGTTTATGCATTCTAAAGATTGAAATCACAGTATAATATTTAGGTTGTCAAGAAAATTTACCAATTATTGGTTTGCTGTTGGAATTTTTCAATAAAAACACAACTAATTTAGGCAATTTTTATCCCCCCTCCCAACAAATATCTACCACTCCACAAAATAACTAGAGTGCTAAACAGCAGATTTAAACCATGTTTTACAGGTTATGTCTCTTGGGGATGAGGAAGAATTATATTGATTTCAGAGTCTAGGATTAAAGTCATCACACAGGAATTGGGTTTCTATGTGATAATTAGAGTTCGAAATGCAGATTTTAATCAATTCACAGGTTACTTGTCTTGGGATTGTTAGAGAATGTTATTAATTTGGGGCTTAAGAGGTTAAGTTCGCCATTTATAAAAAAGAAAAATTTGACACATCTACAACATACACACACACACACACACACACAAACATATTTATCAACACACCAAAAGCAAACCAAATAAAGCTAATTGTTAGGTGAACAGGCAGCCATTATATTTCTGGATATATTTTAGTGCAAAACTGCATAACACTAAACTTTTAAGTTCCACTTATGGTATGATTTCACATCTATCATAAAAATTACTTCACTATTGAAATGCCCCACAGTAGCTCAGCAGTAAATCCAATGGCTTATAGTGCTAAATATCAGGTTTTGATACTTGAGGTGGGCACAGCACAGATAGTCCATTGTGTAGTTTTCTGCTTATTAATAAATAAGCTCACAGTATTAAAATATTTATAATAATCATTAAAATAAAAACATGTAATTGAACTTACAAACATAGCTCTAAACATACTGTGTCACAAATTTAGAAGTATATGATATATCCTGCCTTTTGTTAATATTAAAACATAACAGTCTGCTAATCATTAAATGTTCATATAATAACTTAATTCTTTCAATAGGCCCGGCATTGGCCAGGTGGTTAGGGTGCTCGACTCGCAATTTGAGGGTCGCGGGTTCGAATACCTGTCCCACCAAACATGCTCACCCTTTCAGCCATGGGGGCATTATAATGTGATGGTCAATCCCACTATTCATTGGTAAAAGAGTAGCCCAAGAATTGGTGGTGGGTGGTGATGACTAGCTACCTTCCCTCTAATCTTACACTGCTAAATTAGGAACGGCTAGCACAGATAGCCCTCGTGTAGCTTTGCAAGAAATTCAAAACAAACAAACAATATTGAATTATTTTAAAATAGTAAGTATATCTATGAAAGTGAAGAATAATTTACTCAATTATAGTGTCACAAAGGCTGGTGATTAATTAGTAACTACATCATCACAGGTTGTTATGCAGCTATATTGCTATATTAATAGCAATTATACATATTTTTAGGTGTAACTATTTTTTTTAGTACTTTAAAGTTGTGATATTATTATTAAGATATTAACATCCTTATTACCTTAAATTCATTGAAATTGTAAACTTCAAAAGATTTTTGTACAAATTATTGTTATTTTCACTGATAGAAAACTATGAATTGTAAAAGTTTGTTTTAATTTTCCAGATTTGACTGATAATGTTAACAAATTACACCTAATATTTAATATTTTAATATCAGTAAATATATCTATATTTTAAGTTAATCAGAGTAACATAAAAATAATATTTTAGTGTTCAAGCATTTTTTTTATAGAAAATGCAATTAATATCTTCTTTTTTTACAGACAGAAAGCTTTCAAAATTCATTACTTAATGGGATTATTAATATTTCTGAAATCGTTTTCTCTACTTTTTCATGGGGTAAGTCTATTACTGTAGTAACGATTTTAAAACGTACTAGAAAGTATGTTGACTTGCAGAATGTTTTTCATAAGTTATCAAGAACATGTTTAAACTTATCCGTACAAGCTGCTTACTTTCGTTTATTTTAAATACCTTTATTTTTCTATTTTAAATGTACTTTGTGCTCATTATTGCCTTCCTTTAATTTCAAAATATTTTTTCATATACTTTTACAAAGTTGTTAGTGTGTTGTAAAAGCATCAAATTTTGCTGGGCAGACTATGTTTTCAGTAAACCTAATGGATAATTTGGGAGCTACTATAATTATTTTAATTATTTCTATAGTTATAGGAGAGGTTCTTATAAAAATGTAATTATATTTGTGAACACATCCAATAAAAGAAAGTTTAACTTAAACTTTGTTGTATGTAGTAAAATACGTACTTGACCAATGTTTTGTTTTCTGCCTTTTAGATAAACTTCTATTTTATCTCACGGGAAGGTTTTCACATTGAAGCTTGGGCAGTGCTGTTTTACATTACACATCTGTAAGTGTTATGATTTTGTAAAATAATAATTTTAAAGATTTCTCCTTATGTGACTGTTACACTTTTATGTATTCTAATATTTTTATTTTTGATTAATCTCTTGGTAAGGTTAAATGGCCATTTCAGTCAATGTAACTGACTAATCAGTAGGAACTCACTTATTTTGACGAAACCATCTTCCATATCTATAAAAGAGTACAGTTTATATAAACTTTTCATTGTATGTCAATATGTATCATTGACTTAACTAAGCTGATGAAAACTGACATGACTCAAAAAAGCAGTTGTTAGGTGACTGTAGCATGGGTTTTGTTGCAGTACTAGCAGTCTTTCTTCTTATTCAAAATTAGCACTACTTTATCTCTTTCCATACCCAAGTGTAAGGGGTAGGGTCATTAATACCTTTTGCTTTTTCCCTTCTCAAAGTGGAAATACCAAATAGCATGAAATGTAGTACACATGTACGGAGTGGTATCTAGTTTCAGCTTTAAAAATTCATCTAATTTGAGATACTTTTTCTATCATATTTTTCAATTTGTGATATTTCTTAAATATTTTTGAGACACTGTACTAAAAAACATTTAACACGCTCACGACGTTATGTGCCACCAGTGGTACATATGCATGCTTTCTGTTGGATGTTGTGAGCCACCCATGGTACACAGCACCCATAAGATATAACTGTACCTCATATCTCCAAAGTCCTATATGAAACATTTATTTTATACAGTTGGCTATAGTAAAGCCATGCCTTCCATCATGTGCCACCAGTGGTACATATGCATGCTTTCTGTTGGATGTTGTGAGCTACCCCTGGTACACAGCACCCATAAGATATAACTGTACCTCATATCTCCAAAGTCCTATATGAAACATTTATTTTATACAGATGGCTATAGTAAAGCCATGCCTTCCATCATGTACCACTTGTGGAGCACGATGCCGTGTTAAAAGGACAACTGAAATAAAAGAAATTTATATGATTAAATCACTTTTTATTCTAAAATTACATCTAGAGATTGGCATTACATTTTTCATTGTGAGTAATTGAA
This sequence comes from Limulus polyphemus, assembly GCF_000517525.1. Lineage (NCBI taxonomy): Eukaryota > Metazoa > Arthropoda > Merostomata > Xiphosura > Limulidae > Limulus > Limulus polyphemus. Next base: position 262,310 of record NW_013665808.1, on the reverse strand, counting down.
GCAAAAAAAAATTGAGACTTCTTTCATAAATAAGAAAACTGTTATGAAGACTATAATAAATAAGGAAAGAACTATTATCATCCACAGTAGGGATTATTTTATCTGATGTCCCTTTTTTATGACCACAAAATTGTGAAATATTCATAATTCTTCTAAAAAATGGCAACATTAGGCTGAAAAAAAAATTAAAAATTATGATCATTTGATTATTATTGCTTAAATCATAGTGTGCACCACCAGTGGTACATAACAGCAAAGGCTTAAATGGGTAACGGCAGGATGTCATGTACCACCAGAAAGTTGTCAATGCAGTCATTCTGTCATAAAACATATCATAAAGCCATAAACTTAGCTGTATTTAAGGCAGAATTCACAATGAGGCCTTATGTTCCTATTGCATAATTAGAGAAATCACTATGCTGAGAATGTGTTAAAATACTTCATGTTAGAGGTTTTATTTTTTATATCTAGTCAGTTTCAATTTAATTGACATTGAGTAAGAACATTATTTTGTTAGTTTATTTTGCTGAAACAATAGCCATATTTTCTGGCTATAAATTGAATATTTATTGGTAATCTTTGACCTAACATTTCACAATAGCCTTACAATTACCTTTCTCAAACTAAGTAACAATAGTTGTGGTTGAAATCAACTGATATCTAATAAATATAGTTTATTCTTAATAAATAATGCTTTTTTTTACATATTTACATTGTAAATCCAATAAAATTAACAATAATATTCAATTAATAAGGATTTGAGACATCAAAAATTTTGCAGTTGCGTGCCGTACTTACTAAACTTGAGATTTAAAGTAGCGAAAAATTTTCATTGTTTTCAAACAGATACAACTTAATGCAAAAACATTTTCAGAAACAAAAACATAAATAAAGAAACTAAAAAAACTTACAGATCTGTAGTTTGTTCCTAATTCTTCAAAACTTCTCATGAAATTCCTTTGTTCACATCTGCAGGAGTTTGGTGAACTCACTTTCTCATCAAACTCTATATTGATGTGAATATTTTATAATATGCTCAATCCAATAGTATATAAACTTTACCTGTATCTTATTTCAATCTGTGCTTCACTACTGATTAGTGATACCATAAAAGGGTTGGAACGAAAGGCTGTAATAATAAAACCTCAAACAGAGAAGAAAAATCACAAGAGAAGCAAGACACGGGTTATTATGTTCTCTCGGGATGATAGTTTTATAGCAAATCTAAACGTACTGTGGGGTGAGCAGAAAATTTCTAAAAAAAATCAATAAATGTGTTGTTTACAGATGGTACTTCTCAAAGCTGAGCAGAAATGTAAGTTTAAAGGTTGTTTTTTTTTCATTTTTCTTTGTAAATTACACTAAATAAATGTTATAAAATTGTAAAGTATCAATTATAATATATTTTTTTAATTAATAATTCTTGAAATATAGTTAGAATCATTATTTTTACTTAAAATTTGAACTTTGATATACAGGTATGCTCATTGGTCATAATATGATTTTTGAGGTTACACAAAGTAAATGTTCTCTTATCTTTACAGCCTCAAAGGAGCACTTTTGTTTATTACTCTTGTCTTGATTGGAACTGGCTGGGCCTTTATAAAACATGTTCTGTCAGACAAAGAAAAGAAAATTTTTATAATTATCATACCTCTTCAGGCAAGGATGTTTTTTTTTATCACATAATTGCTGTGAATATTTAACACTAACTACTTAGTTTTGTTTTGAATTTGTTTTATGTGGTTAGGACAATCAATTTGTCAAAAATGTAGATCAGTGTTTCATTAATATAAAATGAATATAGAAAAGAAAGTCGAAAGACTTATAAAGGTATCAGTTGATCAAAGATTAGAACCAGAAAATTTAAAAAATGTATGGAAATATATTTACCGTACTTTTGGTGTTCAAATAAAAGCAAAGGTACAAAATAATTATCTAAATAAAATATAAATATTTTGTTTTATTTCTGTTATATATAAATGTTTTATCTGTTTTTCTGTTAAAAAATTGTAATTAGCAATGCTAGAGTTATGTATGGTACATGCATTTCAACATATTCTACACTTTACTATATCATTTATATGGTTTTTATAATGATGTGATAAGGGTGAACCAGGATGAAAAATGAAATGACATAGTTTGTGTTCAATAACTGAATAATTTATTTTAGCCAATTTGGTAAACAATTTTGTATTTCTATAACTTGTAAGTCAAGATAGGCCTGTCACATTTAGTTTAAAAGTTTAAAACATTTATTTTAAAGTATCACCCAGAAAAAGTTAATCCATTTGTGGTATATGTAAAATTGTTATTAGACTGTGAACATTTTTAATTAGGACCAATAACATATTTATATACCATATTGAGTGAGAATAACTAGCACAAGTATCTGTTTATCAAAAGTACCATCTGGAATGAAAAATGTTATGTAAACTAATACTAGTGCAGTATCTCTTAAACCTCAACCTTGGACACTGGTTAACTGAGTCCATTTTTCAAAGAATTTTGAAATTTTGGCTCTCTAACGCCAGATATAAATGTGTATGTACAGTGCAGTAATGTTCTGTGTATTGTTTTATGGCAGACAAAGCAGATTCATTTTAAGTAGGAACAAAGGGATGTAATAATAAAACTTCAGATAGCTAAAGTAAATCACCAGGGGAACAAGACATGGCTAATTATACTCTCTTAGCAAATATAAATCTGTACTGCAAAGAATGTGAAAGCTGAAACATTAATAAAAACTATATAAACAGTAAAACTGAAGTGGTTACTTGTTTGTTTTAGATTTCAGGTTTAATTGAAAACATTTATTAAATTATCACTAACAAAAATTATTCTACTTTATATGATGAGTCAGTATTATAAATCATATTAATTAGGAAAATGTTGCAGTGTTATGGTGAACACATTATTTTAATGAAATAGACTAAGGACAAACATCTATCTGTATTCAGGTTCTAGCCAATATAGCAGAAATCATCATGGAAGAGAGTGAGGAGGGGGAAGTGAAACATACTACTTGGAGAGAAGTGTTTATCTTGGTTGATCTCTTGTGTTGTGGAGCTATTCTATTTCCAATTGTGTGGTAAGCACAGAATGGTTAATTATTCCATCTTTCTAACCATAAATATAGTGTCATGACTAGAACTGTTTCATGTAATGGGTAGGATCTCCAGTGGCCTAACGTACGATTGAGACATTTTACATTTCATTTTCAATTTGTAGTTGTTCTTTTTAAGGCTGTAAATTTTATTTAAAAAAAAGTTTGAAGTTTATATTAGTAGTTTTTTTCCTCCTAGTTGAACCCTGATTGTTAAACTGAATTTTGAATAATCATTAGTAGTTTCCTATCGTAATTTTAAAAGTTGATACATCCCAACAGTGTGTGTGTGTCATGCATGTATACAAATGGGGAAATTACAAAATGATAAATGTGTTACAGGAAATTATGTATAATTTTACTTAACTTTCACACGGCTGTAACCCCCTTAAAATTCTTAATTGCCATTGTTATTACATTACTATTATAAAAACATCTGAAATACAAATATTTATTTCAATTTGCAGTGCTCATCAGTTGTGTTTTACTCTGTAAAAGTAACTTATTTTTTATGATTTTGTTTGATTTCTAAATTAGATAACTTAGTAGAGAGATATTTTGTCTTAACTAAAGATCAAGTTAAACTTAGAGTGTCATAAAGAGCAAAAAGTAGGATTGATACTTGAAGTATGCACTGTTCGAATAATTAATTAATTATATAATATTGATGGATTAAAGTGATCTATAAGAAGTTGTTGATTATAAAAAAAAATTCAAACTGATAAAATTCTGGTGTAATTTTCTTGACTCTGCTGAGCTAATATTCACTTGTCGATTTCATTTCAAACAACTTGCATTTTATCAAATATCATAAGTCTGATAAGTTTTGTAATTTGTTTGCCAGTACTGAGGTAATACTTGTTAGTTGTTTTATTTCAAACATGTTTTTTACAGAAAATCTTAGGACTGTTAAAAATCTAGTTTAACGTGATTTATAGTATTTGGGTAATACATGTTAACTGTTTCATTTTAAACAATTTATTTTTGGGGGTTATCTTAAGACTTGTAAAACTCTAGTGCAATTTGGTTGATAATAGTGAGTTAATACTAGTTAACTGTTTCGTCTCAAACAAATTGCTTTTTACAGAATACCTTAAGACATGTAAGAATCTAGTGTAATTTGAGTGATAGTACTGAGGTAATACTTGACAACTGTTTCATGTCAAAGTTACATTACTTGTTTATATGCAGCTGTTGTTGTTGTTTTCCAATAGTTGGGAAGCAACTATATTTTAAAGCATGTTTGTTAGTAGTCTTTCACAGACTTGTTGTTTGATAAAATTGGATCAAATGTGTTGAATAAGCATTGTAAATGTATCTTGTCAATCAGAGTTAGTTGGTGATTAAAGTAGAAAACACATTATCCATTGTGATAGTGACTATGAAGAGACGTAAATGCCATATGTCCTGTAATTATAGTTTTTATAAACACATACACTCTGGAGAGGAGTTTCATGTCATTCAAAGCTCCTGACATTAAATTTCTTGTCAGGATGTGCAGCAGTAAAGGCTTTACTTGCAAAGGTTTTTGTCTCTTAATTGGAAAATCACAGATCACATACAATAGTAATTATACTTCGAGTAACTAGCTTCAAACAAAGAATTAATTGTTTTCTCAACAATTGATAATCAAAGCTGATAACCAAAACATTTTTTAGAAATATTCTTTATTACTGTAAGGGATGGAATAAAACAATAGCATTAAAACACATTAAGAACTAGTATATTTTAAAGATAATCAGGAAATTAGTAGCTTTAAAATGGTTTTATAACTAAATTTTTACTTTGTATTTCTTTACTTTTGAAATTATTTGTTAGACTTTGATATAATAATTCATGGTACTTGAGCTAGAAATTAGTCATTGAACACAAACTGTAATATTTCATGTACATATATATATATATGTGTGTGTGTATAAGTATGTATACATTGTATTTTTAGGTCTATCAAGCATCTTCAACAAGCTTCTCAAACTGATGGAAAAGCAGCTGTGAACTTAGAGAAACTCAGACTTTTCAGACACTTTTATGTCATGGTTAGATGATTTAAGCTATTTAATTGTGCATTTCTTTGTTTTAGGCTGCATTATACTGGAATTACCCAGTTAGGAGAGTTTCAGTGTTATCAAATCTTTTTTTTAAACAAGTAATCATTTTCATGTCACAGTTTTATCATTTTTATTTCTTACTAACTGAAATATGTTAAAATATTTCCAAATTGTAGGAATTTTAGCTTATTTAAATTATTTTTATAATAATTATTATTGTGGACTAAAATATATTTGATTTATAAATTTTACATTCAGACTTTGTTTTCTGAGCACTGTTTTAATGATGCTAAATTTAGAGCCACTGAAATAGACAACCATGCAATTACAAAAGGTTATACTAGTTAATTATACCTGTACAAAATATGCTGTTCTTATACATCTTTAAGAAGCTATTAATGGGACACAATTTATCAATAATCTTAAATAAAAAATCAAACTGACTTTTATAACTTGAGAACAGAAAGGCCTTATAGTTTGAATGACACATTGACTGCATATCTTACATGGATTCTATGTTCTATGTTGGATTTTCATTATTATTATTATTATTAATCTTCTGTGATTAGCAGGTGTCGGATAGTTCTATTATAGTGCCTATTTAGTGCTGCAAAATGTTTAAGGAACATTACAGAATGTTATAAAACTATATTGAGTAGTCCTACAATATCTGGAAAAAATTAATTAAAAAGAAGACATTTTGTTCTCAAAATCAAGTTTAACTGTTCAAAAAGTTTTATTAATTAAAAGAAGAACCTCTTTCTCATCAGGTCCAAATTACAAATTATAAAACTTTAAACTCACATTAATTCTGTATTCTTAATGTATATACATTTATAAGTGTAAATATATGATGCATTGAAACCTGTCTTGAAAACAAATTACTCAACACAATCAGAATCAGACTTAGGAAACAGCTGATCTCTTATTGGAGGACTAAATATACATGTTCAAATCCCACTATTTACTCATACAAGAGTAACCCGAGAGTTTGCTGTGGGTGTTGTTCACCAGCCAACTTCCTTCTAGACTATCACTTCAATAGTAGAGATGATTTTCACAAATAGTTGATGTTTACCTTTGTACAAAATCCAACAAACAAACTGAATACATAAATAAATGTACTTCTTGTAAAAAGTATGTCAGTTCAGGCCATATGATTAGATAAGTTGTGCAGCATAACACTTGAATCATTTGAAACATTATAATTAATATTTAGCTTTGGTTTTCCAGTATTTAATCACAGTATTTTCTTTTTTTAAGATTGTATGTCACAAACTGAATACACAAACAGATGTACTTCTTGTAAAAAGTATGTCAGTTTAGGGCATGTGATTTGACAAGTTTTGAAACATAACAGTCTGTTCAGTGGAAACAATATAATTAATAGTTAGCTTTGGTTTTCAAGTATTTAATCATAGTATTTTCTTTACTTAAGATTGTCTGCTACATCTACTTCACCAGGATCGTTGTGTACCTTCTCAAGGTATTATTACTATATTTTGCTTGAGTATATAACTGTGAAATATTCATGTAATTACTATTTTAAGTAACTGTGGTATTAATCCATTGACTGTGGCTGCTCTAAATATTAAATGTACCAGCCATACACTGTATACAATACACTCTCATTCAACTGCCAGAGGTGGACCAGACCCTATATGGCAAATCAGCAGTCAGTGAGTTAAACTAACCACCAGATAAAATGGACATAGTACTCATCTGATTATGTATTGTCAAACCTTAAATTTTTATTTGCATTCATTAGATTTATATCATCACTAGCTTTACATCCAGTACTTTTATATATATAGTGATGTGCAGAAGAACTGTGAAATATTTTGAGGGAAATTTTAACTGTTACAAAAATAGCATAAAATGTTTGTCAAGTTTTTACCACTTAATTAAATGCAAACAGAAAAAAACATGTTTAACTTATTTGTCAGATTGATACTGTGGTAGGAAATGCCCTGACTAATATTTATGTCGAAAGTTTTTCTCTTGCACTCTAATATTGAGAAAGTACATATCAAAGAGAAAATATTTTGAAATATTTAAAAAAAAAGTAAAAGAATTATTACAAGAGTCTTCATATTAATTTAGCAGAATATACAGTTGAAAACTGAAAAAAGAAGAGCAATTTTACTTATTTTTTTCTACCAGAAATGTTATGTGAAACAAAACTGAATAATGAAAGCTTTTAATCTTTTCTTGAAATGCTTCTGAGATATATATTATGTCTTTAGTAAATGTACTATATATATGAGAACAAAGTAAGTGGCCCTTATAGTTATTAACCTGTGAACAACAGTGTCTCATACCACATCTTTGAATATGGTTTAGATAAACTTGTTAGTTGCATGTACATGTATGGATGCATTATTTTTAATATACTGTAGTCATAAAACTTCACTTTCTTCACAGTAGTTCTTTGGTAAAGGCTGATGGGGATCACTGTTTTTCACATATTCAGTGTATTGTACTTTATGTCTAACTTGAAATCAAAGAAGTAACTGTTCCATGTAAAGTTTGAAGATGGCTTGAATGGGTGAGGAGGAAAACTTTATTGTAAGTTTAATATTGCAACAACTGTACAAGGTTTCATCATCAAGTTCTTGTCTAAACATTGTACATTTGTTACTATGTTAAACTTATAGTAAAGTTGTATTCCTTGCTCATTCAAGCTATTTTCAAACTTCATTGCCTTCATTATGGGTTCCTCATAATCAAATTTAACTGTTTCATTTGCTGCAAATTATGATGTTAGAACCTACCTCACCATCATTAAAAATAACTAACAGAGTGTGGTTTATTTTTTTAGATTACTGTGCCTTTCCAATATGAGTGGCTCAATGAGTTTTTCCGAGAAACAATCACACTGGGATTCTTTATTTTGACTGGTTACAATTTCCGCCCAACATCGAACAACCCTTACATCAGGTTGTCTCAAGATGATCCTGAGCTACAGATGGAAGAAGTGTAAGTTCTTACTTATCACTCATCATATTAGTGTGATAGAACCAGTAATCATAATAATCATTCTTACATAATTTGTAGAACATAGTGAATTTCTGGAATAAATGGATCAGGTCATTCTAGATTGTTTCAAATGCTATAAAATCTATAGTCAAATTGAACAAATATTAATGAATTCATAAGATGCACATAGATTTATGATGTGTTAATTGAATTTTTTTTACAAGACAATAACTCATTTCCACACAAAGAAATGCTATTTTCTTACTTGTCTGCCTTTCAGATGTGCATGCCACTAGCCTTGAGCTAACTCTCTCACCTAAATTCACGTGTTCAATGTGAACTGCGCTGGTGCAAGAAGACATCATTATGCAATGATGACCATCCACCAAGAGGAGGGTGACACAACCTCCATATGCAATAACTCCCCCTATGCACTTGTACTCATGATATCTTCATTCTTCTCCTCTGCATTACATTGAACAGATGTGTCCAAATTTATTATTTAAGTTCAATGTGATGAGATTTGTGTGCATTAATGAAACTTTGGTATTTATTTTACATTGACTTTTGTTTCAAAAGTGTTGAGTATTATCTTGAATCCTCAAGTGGCAGTGATTTCTGTTTAGTTCTGCATGAGTGACAATGTTTATACAATGGCTTTTAGAAGCTCATTAACTGTTGTGAACATTGCAACCTTTATTTAATGTGTTGCTTATTACCACATGTTTAATAGGCCTCCTACTTCTGTCCCTTTAGCCAGTGTTCTTTCTCCTAAGTCATAAATGGCCTATTGGACTATGAATTTAACTTGATTTGCTTTGGGTAGTGCCTTACTATGGATAACATGCTCAGGTATGTTCCTTTCCTTATCTTTCCCCTGTGTCCCTTCACATTGCCTGTTCTTTACTCCATGAACCCAATTCTTGGGATTGCTTTGTTTTTTCTCCTTGTTTGTTATTAAGGTTATGTTGTTTCCTATCTTTAACAGCTCCCACATGCCTTGTCCTCCTCATGTATGTAACTCTTTTGTCCTGACTTGCAGACATTCTTCCTTTCTATATTCCCTATCTTTGGCATCTATTTGGCTTGCTTGAGGAATGGGCCCCTTGCTTTCTATTTCACTCTCTGGTTCCCCAACTTCCTATGTTCCTCTCCTCCCTCCATTTTTTGTCTGAGGCACTTTATCATGCACCAGAGGAGTTTTCTGAAGATATTCATTTCCCTCTCTTTGCCAGCTTAGCCTGTTGCACTTCTTCTGCTCTATCCCTCCTTCCTTAGTTTCTCTATTGTTGGGTCACATTGCATTCCATTTTACTGTACACCTTCTTCCTTCTTGTATACATGGTCTTTGTCAGGCTCTCTTTCTTCTCTTGGAAGTCTGTGATGGTGTTCAGTTCTCACTGGAGACTTGGACTGCAGTTCCACAATTTTGGTCCTCTTTATCTTCCTAGGTTTTTCTTCTTTCCTGACCTTGCTCTTTGGCATCTATTCCTCATCTGAATCAGTCTACCCTTCCCATTCCAGGTTGCAGGCCTTCCTTATTTGCTCTTCTCCTACTACTCAACATTTAGTTCATCACTTTTCTTATCTGTGGCTATCTTGTCACATCAGACCCTGTGGGTACCCATCTTTTCCTCTTCTCCATTTGTTTCAGTTTCTGCCGGGAGACATTTTTCATGTTCTCTCCCATCCCATGGTCTTTCTCCCCACTTCTCTTTGGTCCTCTTTCCATTTCCTTTTCTCTTCCCTCCAACCCCTTCTGTGGTCTTTTTCATGCAGTCTGCAGTTGGCCATGGTAAGTGTGTCAGACACATTCCTACACGCCCCCATTGCCCTGGCCTCCAGATGGTTTCTATGTTCCTTCCATCATATTTGTGTTTTGCAATTCCTTGCTCTTCCCTTCCACATAGCAATTGGCCCCTTTTGTATTATTTTGTGTTGAGAGGGACTTCCCTCACCATCTTTGTGGCCTTGGGCCATCTTTCCTTTTCTTGGGCAATTGATATTCTGTTGGCTCATTCTCAGGAGGTATCCCCTTTTGCAGAAGGCTACTCAGTTGGAGTGGCTTGTCAAGATATCCAAGTTCTTTCTCATGCCCACTCAATATTTAATACATTTGGATGTTTTCTTCATATCTTGTCTCAGCCAACTCAGCTTTCTCCTTTTTGCCTGTGAGCTATGGATTATTTAGTCACCAGAATTTGTACTTATCATTTTCATCATGCATGAGCAGTTCTTTTGCTTTTGGGGATTCTGACTTCCATGGAACCCCTCATTTTTTTTGGTGTATATACATGCACCTCCTCCAATGGACCTTGCAGATGCAATGGATTCTTTCTCAGATTCTGTTGTCCTTGATTATGAACCTCTCCTCTACTCTAGGATTTGTCATGGTGGATGGTCTGCACCGATACTATTTCTGGCATTCCATTACCAACCCTCAGAATGGATCTCCATCTCTTCACTAATGCTTTCCTCTTGGGTTGAGGTGCATCTCTGGATGATGACATGACTTCTGGCATTTGGACATAATTCTAACATTCACTCCACATCAACAAGCATGTTGAAATTCTCCATGTTTGTTAGGCATGTTTCCATTTCCTGCTCCTTCTGGTGGATCAATTGGTCATTATACACTCCAACATTTTCATTGTCATTTCTTATACCAACCATCAAGGGGGCACCTGTTCCAGGACCCTTTGGTTTTGGATGTTAGACCTACTCTTCCTAATTCATTAACATTCAACTCCTCTTGTTCCCTGTCATGTGCCAGGAGCTATGACCCTTTTGGCAGACTGCCTCTCTCAACTGTACCATGTGTTTCCTATTTCTTCACTCCCAGCTCTTTTGTTGGGTTTGCTCTTGGCTCAGCATGCCCCCCATTTGTCCCTTTTCGACTCCTCCTTTAGGTCCTCATATTGATACACAACACTCTTTCTTTAGTCCTGCTGTGGAACCCCTTTGGCAAACTCAGCCTAGGTTTCCTCTGCTTCTTCACTTGGCATCCATACCTCCCCTTCCTATACCCAATATCCAAGTTTCAGTTACTAATGCCATACCACTAATATGTATTTCATTTCCTTGTTAATAATAAGTATATTTGGTTAGTTTTGGCAATGTAAAAACTAATATATTTTAAAACCTGTAACATTGAAAAAAATGCTGAAGTTATTTTGCACATTCAATTTGATACTAATGGAGTTACAATTTACTTTTATACTCCTATATATTCTGGACTATGTTCGGAGTTTATAGCATATTTCAGCTACTTAGTGTGGGTTTTGTTATTGATCATAATTAATTGACATTTAAACAACATACCTAACTAAAACTGAGGGTAGGTTTTAATTAGAACAATAATAATATTAATATTGAAAAGAATAATAATAATGGTTTTAGAGGAAAAGAAAAACATTTCAAAAACAACCTGAAATATAATCAGGATATATTGTCATAATTTCAGGATAACCCAAACAGGACTGACTGAAGGTATATTCAAAAATGTCAGATCAAGAGATCCTACAAGGGATTCTAAAGTAACTCAGCAAGAAGATAGTCATGAATATGATTGATATCATGACATTTGCTTGTATTGTAGTATTTTTATTTTTTGTTTCTATTTGTACAATATGAGATAAATTCATTTTTGTCTTCTTTAGCCCATTTTTTTTTTAAACTAAATTCAACTGTTAGTGCTCAGGTATCTTTTTATTTTAATATTTGTTGTAGAATTGTTTTGTAACTATATCTTTCTTAGAAAAGCTTGAAAAGTAGCTTTTATGTGCTTTTGTAATGAAAACATTGTTAAGGCATCCTGGAATTTATCAAAATTATAATTTAAGAATTCTGCCATGAAGTTAAAATTTCTTTTAAACAATATTTTTGCCAACACTGCCATATGAAATGTATTTCAGTTAAATAAAACTTTAGAGACGGCTTGACCAGGTAATGAAGAAAACTTTATTATAAATGTATGATGTTTTGACAAGATTATGTCATCCTTAGGTACAAGTAGTTTAAAAGACACACATGAATATATATATACAGTATGGAACAAAGAAGTCACATGACTGGAGATTGCTTCACAGCCTAGTATAGGTATCATGGTATGCCGGGGTAGTGGTTTAGGGTGGAGCTGTTTTGTTCGATTAAGCTAGCTTCCTTTATTCTGCATTTATTGATGTTTGGTTCTTTTTTTTAAATTAAAGTATTTTGTATAGACATACTGTGGTTTTTTAGTTGCAATTCACCGAACATAATAAAAAACCCTCTCATGTTTACCACCATTGCAACTCAAAAAAACCACAGTATGTCCATACAAAATACTGTAATTTTAAAGAAAGAACCAAACATGAATAAACACAGAATCAAAGAAGCTATCTTAATTGAACAAAACAGCCCCACCCTAAACCTATACCCCATGATACCAAGATACCTATAATAAGCTGTGAAGCAGTGTCTGGTCATATGACCTCTTTATTCCATATTGTATATATAGTCATGTGTGTCTGTAAACTACTTGTACCTGAGGATGACATAATCATGTCAAAACTTCATACAATTGTAATAAAGTTTTCTTCATTACCCAGTCAAGCTGTTTCCAAACTTTTATTTTCTAAAAAGTGGGTTCCTCATCATCAAATTTAATTCCAGTTAAATGTTTAACTCCCTTTTATTAAATGACACGTTTTTGTACATTTTGGTTATATTTAAATTTTTTTCTTATCAGATATGTGAATAAGTGTTATCATTACCATGTCTTAAAAAATTATTTGGAGATATTTTACATTTACATACCCGTTAAAATAAAAAAACAATGTTCTGTAAAAACTAAAAAAAATTTCCATTAATGTCTCTCACTAAAAATTAACTATTACACTTCTGTGCAAGAGTTTTGTGATTCCTTTGTAATAAGTTAATGTCTGACTTACTGTTTTTGACATCAGCTGTGTAGATTACTATTGTTTGAGTTTTTCATAAATGTTACAGTTCACTGTCATAAACATTAATGATTTAGCTAAATAATCTTGATAACCAGATGTCAGCCAATAAGCTTTCACTTTATCATTTACAGCTTATAATACCATATTGCAGGTTTAACAAAAAGAACTCTATAAACTGGATATTTATGACTGCAACAACACACATTTTAAGTGTACAATTACAAAGTGATATTTTTCATTAGAAGCTCTCACTTTGTAAGTTTACATAATGTATTTTGTAATATGCAATTAAAACTCATAAACATTTTGTGATAACAGCAGAATTTATGTTTTAATGACCTTCGTGTGTGTGTATTTTCAGCCTTGTACAAGACTAGATAATTGGTAGATTTTATTTGATGTCAACATTTTGTAACCAGTTAGGTCATTATATTACGCAGGAACAAAAATTTGTGTCTGATCACAGGTGAAGTCTGGCATAGCCTCGTGATTAGGGCTATGGATGTCATGATAGGAATATTAGATACTCAAAATTTCTCTAAGTATTATTAAATGTGTTATGCTTATTTCTAATGCCTTCTTCTACGTGTGTGTGTTTGTTTTTTGTAGATTAGTGTGCTGATAATGTATTATTAAAATATGATTTGAAGTAATGAGCAGTACTATAACTGTTTTTCAAAAGTGTTCTAGTCAGTAATTAACCAAATTTAATAGAATCTTTCTCCTAAAGGACAGTGAGTGTGTGATTTAGTTCTTTATAACTATTATTTGTATATTCTTGTTTTTACACATAATAAGAATTAGTATATGTGATGAATCAAGTTGATTTTGTGTTTTAAATTAATATATAAGAGTTGGGTTAAATCTCATGAAATGTATTCTATACTTTATGTTTAAGGTTTATTTTAACTCTCAGGAAAATATGCATAAGTTATTTGAGCTTCATTGACACTCATTCACTCTTTTGAAATGTTACAGTTTTCCTAGGTAAATTTAAATTTGACCTGGACGTAAACAAAGAAAACCATTGAATTACTTGTAGGCTCATCAAACATTGGCCTTAATAAAAAGAGTTAAAATGAAATATGGGGTTGTATACAGTTTATTCTTTACTCACTACTCCAAGTTTAAAGCTCTGAAATAGTTTGTACATCTCTTTGTTAAAGAACTGCTTTCTGAAAGTTAAAATAGGTATTTCATAATAATTTTTCTGATGGTAGTTATTTATGTAGCCAGCCTATTAAGTTTATTTTCTGCTGCATTATTGACGAATAGTGTTAACAATCTCAGTAAGTCTGTTTGGAAATGGCTTGGATGTATGCTTAACCATTATTGTAATATGTGCTTTGGGTTATGTACAGTACATGCAGGGCTTTCAGACTAACCCTGAAGCTTTATCTGTTCATGAGCGAAGTAGAATATTTTACATAGGTATGTGTAGTCAGTAGTTTTTTAGGTATTTAAAGTTGGGATGAAGTACAAGTTAATCATGTGTCGAGTTACTTTGTCCTGAACTTGTATATTTCAAATATATGTGTTTGCTTGCTTAATATTGATTTAATAAAATGTAATTGTATCTCAAATGAGAAAATTTTCCTATTTTTTGCAGTTTATTATGAGATGTTGCCCCCCCCCCCGTGGCACAGCGCTATGTCTGCGGACTTACAACGCTAGAAACCTGGTTTTGATACCCGTTGTGGGCAGAGCACAGATAGCCCTTTGTGTTTAATAACAAACAACAACAGTCTTAGATGGTCATTTTTTCTGCATTGTTCTGCTATTAACTAACTTGTAATTTTTGTAAAATTTATGAAAAACCACCACAGTGAATCTTAGCTTTTGCGTCGTTGCAAAGTATTATTATTTTTTTTGGTAATTTGTTTACTTTTTCTTATCGTAACAAGAAAATTTGAAGGCATACTCAATTGTAATTTATATACCTATAAGTGGTAGCTACAATTTGCTAACGGATAGCAAAACACAAATCTATATATGCATTAATATTCCAACTATATCTTAAAACAAATGGGGCTGAGATACCAACTAAGGAACTTTAAAACATGTTTGGGCATTGACGCAAGTATCTTTCGTAAATATCTGATTTTGGCTCTTTTTTACACTTTATTTTTATAATAGATAGATAAGAATAATACGTCCAAGGAAAATGTGCTATGTAATATTGGATGAATTCTATTCAGAAATAAAAACCATGGATATCTTCAGTTTTTAAACGATATTTACCTTTACCCAATGAATTTGATCTTTAAATATATACCAAAATGTTTAAAAGTAATGTCACAGAGAACGAATTCCCTGTCAATCTAAGAAACGGCCCTCAAGAACCTGGTTTTTCCTGGCTAGACGTATTTGATTTTATTGTTGTTTTTTTATCACACCATGCATGTTATAAATATTTCAGTAAAATATCACGAGAAGATCAAAATTTTGGGTTTGTTTGGTTGAAGAACTTGTACTCACTGGATAGGAAAAAAAAATTCATAAATACACAACGTTCATATAGAAAGGTATACACTTTAAGAACAATTTTCTTTTGATGTTCTAAAAATAAATCTCACCATTTCTCATGATGTACTTTTACAAAAGTGCAATTTTCAAAATTTATGTTATATCGGAAAGTTCACCAATACACAAAAGCATAAAATAACATTTAAATTTTACTTTGAAGTAAAGTAACTGCTGTCTAGCTTCATTGATAAGAATAACAAATGGAATCATACAGTTAAAGCACGACAGATAAATATATATGTATGTGTGTGTGTACAATTACGAAGAGTTTTGTTGTAGCCCGTTGTTTTGAAACTAAATTGCGATTGGATATGTGTTCATATTTTAACGATCTGTAGCAGTTATTATAATCGAAAGTGACTTTAATTTTATTGATAATTGGGGTCACCAGAACTTAAGATCAAAATGCCGTGACCTTCAAGTGTTCATACCAATGCCGCCTTAAGGCACTGCTGGGCCGTGGGCGGAGTATAAACTAGTGCCCTCCCTACCCTTGCTTTTAAGAAAATACCATAAAATTTGATGAACTCAATTTATTAGTGATAACAAAAACGAAGGAAATGAGAAATATATATATATTCCTTTTTTTTAAACTGGTATATTATTATTATTAGTTTATTATAAACATTTTTTATTATTACACTCACAGTGCGCGGAGGGCCCCTGACGGCCTTTAGGACCTGGGCAACTGCCCCTTTTGCCCATCGAATAAAGAGACTGATTCATAGTGTTTCCTTTTTGTCAGTGATTCTCAAAGTGTGGATCGGAACTAGTGGTGTTCCGAGAGGGTCCACCGGGTGGTTCGCAACGTCGAGGCCATTCTTCCCATTAATTCTGGTGAGTTTTTTATTACGGTGGCAAGCAAAAGTGGGTGTTGTAGGACCGATAGGTAGTCCGTAGGGTCTTTTGCCCCACCGAAGTGGTCTGTGGACGAAAACGTTTGAAGATCCCATTTATTTCCGAACAGTAACAAGAAAAGAACAGAGTCTATCTAGTATTATGCTTGCAGTTGCTATTAGAGTTCAAATTATTAAAACGGAAGCTTTTGTTTTGTTTTAGTTGGAAGCAAAACTACAAGATAAACACATCGGAAGAAAAAAATAGGACAAGTTATTAGCGTAGTGACAAAAAGGTTACTATATTGAGTACTCGGGATGATAAACAAAACATAAGTATTAAGAGCCTTCACATTGCAGGAATGCGTTGAGTATGTGGTTTGTTTGTTTGTTTGTTTTGAATTTCGCGCAAAGCTACACGAGGGCTATCTGCGCTAGCCGTTCCTAATTTAGTAATGCAAGACTAGCGGGAAGGCAGCTAGTCATCACCACCCACCGCCAACTCTTGGGCTACTCTTTTAGCAACGAATAGTGGGATTATAACGCCCCCACGGCTGAAAGAGCGAGCATGTTTGGTGGGACGGGAATTTGACCCCGCGACCCTCAGATTGCGAGTCGAGCGCCCTAATCACCTGGCCATGCCAACATTGTAGTAAGCTGTAGTACCGTGTGTTACACGAAATAAGTGTAATACGAATGTAATAATGCGTAAGCAAGCGTTTTTAATAGTAGCCTAGTGGTTAGCGTACCGGACTGTGGATCTTTATCTGAGGTTCCGTGTTTCGCATTCTGTTACCGCCAAAATAAAAAATCGGGTTTCGCAATTTGGGACCGTGGGTGGTTAAATCAATCTATTCGGTCTTATAACAGCACCCCATCATTGTAAGGTGGTGTTAGCTGGCTTCTTCCATTTAATCTATCACTTCAAAATTAGGGACAGCTGGCGTAGATATCCCTCATGTAGTTTTGCGCGAACTTCAACAAACAATAATTTGATACTGACAATCTGATTTAGAAGTCTGCAGTACTTTTAGCAAACTTTAGTAAACTTTGCTTATTTCCAGTACGGTGTTGTTGTTTTTTCTTTATGTTTAATTTTATTTTACAGGTTCAAGACATACAAGTAAACACATCAGATTTACATACATGTATACGATTTTTTTAAAACGTGTTATTAATCTGTATGCTTTTTTGACGTTTCTGTTGGCCAGATGAGGTCAATTGCACATGCGTTAAATTAAATTAATCACTTTTCTAGCTTTTTGTGTGGCAAAGTGATTAATTATACTGTCATTGTTCACAGTACGATCTTAGATTGTAGTACATTATTCCCACGCACATTAGCTCTATAGGATAGTATACCCATGGTTACAAGTTTTAGAACCATTATATAGTTTTTTTATACAGAATAACAACTTTAAGAAATTGCACTTTTCATTGATTATCAATTATTTCATTTTTATCACCATATGTATACTTGTATACGTGGGGAAATTGTCGTTAGCTAATTGATATGCTTAACATTACTTTCTGTTTTATATCTCCACCACTTCTATAATTAACAATGCCAATTTCAGAGTTCTGCATACCGCTTCTACTTGAACATAAAATCTTGCCACAGTGTTTTGTGTGTAATAGCCAAAAATTGGATTTATACACGCTTATCACACGGTATTTCAATTCTTGAGCCAACGCTTGACACACTACTACTACTGGGCATAATATCCAATCCAATCGCAGCAGGTATTTTAGTATAAATTCGACTGGAGTTCACCAAAACTTCGGGAGACAAACCGGAGGCCGTCAGAAATATTTATTTCTCTTCGCCCCGTACGTGGTAGAGGAGTAAGGGTAGACGTGAAATATCACAAGTCTTGGTTAAATCTTGAAGAGATCATTATTTACTACGGTCTCCCGGTGGGACAGCGGTAAGTCTTCGGATTTACAACGCTAGAATCAGGGGTTCGATTCCCCTCGGTGGACCAAGTAGATAGCTCTATGTGGCTTTGCTGTAAGAAAACACACACATCATTATTTACGAGCGGGATATTAATTTTAGTTGCAAGGGATGGGTGAGGAAAGCTTGTGCATCTTCTTGTTGGGAAGTAACCAAGACCGTAACGTCAGGAACCAGTTCCAAGTAGACCTAAAAGTTTTAAAAGTATACTTAAAATTTAGACAGTGGAATTATGAAAACCAAAACAGCGTACAACTGAAAACAAATTGAGGCTGAAAGATATGTATTTTATACATGATTAGAAATGAGTATGTATAACTATCTAGAAAGAAATTGCTGTGGCGTCGAATGAATTTGCCCGAAAAATCTGAAATGCAGAGAAACGAGGATTATTGGATATAATATGGGTAGCACAATAACAATCATTTGAAATTTTCAGTGGAAGGATGAAACGGCAAGATCAAGATGGATAATGCTCTGTCGTATTTGGTGTCGGAGTCGTAGGTTGAGGGTCGTACAAAGAATACGGATGGCTGATGTGAAAATATTCAACTGAACTCATTCCTAGACCCGTGCCTGTGGGCGGAGGGCAGCTGGAAGTGTCTCGTCGAACAGATAATTCTTCTTTCTGGGTCATGTTGGGCTGCCTCTCTTCTACGGGCTGATAGTCGATGGAGATGTCAGCTTGAATTATTTTGTCTTCTTACTATTTGTCTGTGTCTGCTGGTCGGATAACGATGGGTTTCCTGTCGATGAGTTTGAATCTTGTGTTGTCACATGCTGCGTCCGAGTCTATTTCTTCTGTGTATTCTTCGTAGAGGTCGTCGTGGTTTGCGTGAATTGATTCTTATAGACTGTGGACGCTTTGCTGGGAGTTTGGTGGTTCGTGGTTGGTGACCGGAGTTCTGTTGGCTTGGGTGAAATGTGCCGGGCAGATGTGGATGATGGGCGTCGGTTTTGTCGTTCAGCTCTGAAATGAAAAAAATTGCAAAAACATCCGTTAGACAGGATATAATCAGCAGTTAGTTTGGAAGTAGTGACGACTTTTATGAAATGTGTAGGTTCTCCTGTGGTTCTGGAACGAGTCCTGTGTACTGCGTGGATCTTGGTTTGGTGGCTTCCTCGAGAGTTAGTTAAACTAGCAGAAATACCCACCCTCCGGGCAGATATAACTGCGGAAGGCTATTTGGCCTGCGGCCTTTTCTGGAATTGTCTGACAATTCTACAACAATGTACTCATACCTGACATTCAACAATGTTCACCATCCATGAGAAAAAGGATTTTATTGAAATTTTAGTTCAAAAATGAGCTATCATTACAGCATTACATCACAGAGTACATTTTATTGAAGTATTTCTTTGTAAACGCAGTTATAAATGAAAGTGCTTTGCTTTTCTGTTGCAACATTCATGAGATTTTCACTAAAGAAAAACAAATATTTTTTTTAAGTTTATTTTTTATTGTTTTATATATGAAACTTACTCCGTTTTGTTTGTAATTTTTATTGGTTAAATCTCAAACATATCATTTTTGTGGACATTTCAATGTTTTATTTATTGCTCAGCTATAAAAATACTTCCTAGTTATAAAAATATTACCCAGTTATGATTGGTGGTGATCTGTGCGGTAGTTTCCGAAATCCGAGTTTTGGACGTATACATCGCAAGTTCCATTATAATAAGATTTCTTCGGGTGTGTTGGAATGGTCGACGCTCCTGAGAAAAACATAAAAAAAGTTAGTGTTAGAACGAGGGGGTTTACATGCAACTAATGGGGTGGAATTCCATGGGGAGAAGAGATATTCAAGGTCTTCGTGGGTGAAGGATTGAATTAAAATTCCATCCCTGCGGAGAAGTCTGGTTTGGTGAGATCAATTGAAGTATTAGGCTTAATCTTGGAAAGGAAGGCCTTGATTTGACTGAGGTAAAAGTCTTGAGAGATCCCGTCTATGATGATGGGGGGAAACTGCGGGAATAGTCGGCGTAGGTAATACATACTCGCATGGGAAAGCTTCTACCGTAGTATTGGAACGTTGGACGAAAGGACTTCGTAGTTCCTTGTCTTGTTTCAGAATCATCTAGTCAGTTTCTCTGAGCATAATATCTCATCTACCTTTACATGTATAGACTTTATACTCGTGTGACACATTCTGATTGGTTGGATGGCAACCAAGCATAGAATGAATTACCAACATGAAACTGCATTTTCGTGAACTTTATTTTCACACGTTAAAAAGTCGTAGTATTTGTATTTTATACCTTTTTCATCACTATTTACAATCACGAATGATTCTCCTATTGTGATTCTTAGCAAGAATGAAAATTTACACACGTTTAGACGAAGTGTTCAACAATAAATGTGCCATGAAGCAAGGTAGTTTTTTTAAATCGTAACTTAACCTACTTTTACATACTGCTCTTTTTTTTTCGTTCAGTTGCAAGATGGCCATATTAGAATCCTTTAGAAAAAATACAGACCACATTATAAACCACCACTGTTTGTTCAAAGATAGTGCGAGACAAATACTACGTCCTCTTTCTTGACATATGACATTTTTTTTTAGTCATTCATTGTATTGATTGGAAATGATTTATATATATTGTTACGTCTCCGTTCGTTAGTTAATTTTCCGTAAATTCGTTCCGACGAAACTTTAGCGACACAAGTCCTTTCTTAAATAAAACTGGTTTATTCTTTCTGAATATAACTTTACGATACACTTAATTTCAACAGTCGCTCTATAACAACGCTATGTCTCACGTGGCCAACAATATTTTGTCCGCATACATTCAATTACTCATTACACTGTTGTCCCATCACGTTGTGAACGTCTTATATATACAAGATTAACACATATCTAGTAAATGCTAGGGCATTCTTGAAGGAACAGGATCTTTCTAGAAACAGGTGGCGTGATACTAGTCACGTGACCTCGCTGACGCAACAATATATATATTGACATTAGACATTCCTCTAAGTACATAATATATTTTTGTAATTCGTGAATTATGAATAAGTGGTAACAAATATGTCTTTTCGTTTGTGGAAACTATTTTGAACCATTATGCAGTTTTATTTTATACGTATTTGGTAATTAAAGCAAGTATAGAAGTGTCAACAATTGTATGACCGTAGTCTATTATTAAGCAACATTTGTTTTTGTGGAATAATACTGTTATCCTTTTATATACACGTTAAAGGTTTTTTTTGAATACTTTTCAACAGATTACATGAACATGAAATGACAAAATTAATAATATGTTTATCTGGGAGATCATAAACTATAGCGCCTAAAAGTTTAGTTAACTAGATGATAATAGAGCTATTAAAATTATTTTGTAAATAAAAATATATATACAAGTTCATGAAATGTAGTCCAGAATGAAATAAGAATGTCTAACAACAACAACAAAATTTAAAAGATTTGATTGCTTTATTAATTCAGTTACTTTGCAGCTATAATTTATGACAAAAGACCCTTAAGCTCTTCCAATCCGGCATCAAGGTGAGCATAATATTATTATACGATCTTCTAATTTTTGAAAACCTCTACAGAACCAGACACAGAATACAGCGTTTAAAAAAAGGCCTAATACAAATGTCTAATGACACGTAAGTTAACCATAATCATGCATCGTGAGCTTGAAAAAAAGGCATTCACCCAATAACAGTTTTTGTTGTAACTAGTGGGTAGTGCTAAATTTCATTGTTGGAGCCCTGCCAAACCTTTTCAGACGTGTGATGTCACCATCAGGGTAAAGATCTTATATCCAAATCTCATTTTCCATTTTTATGACTTCAATTTAAATAAATAAAATGCAGGCAGTATTACTTATTTGAGAATACTGTTGCGTCAGCGAGGTCACGCGACGTTTCTAGAACTATCTTGTTCCTTCGTGAATTGTCGGGAGATTACTAGATATAGGGTAGTATGGTATATGTATAAGAGGGTGACAACGTGACGGAATAATGTGTGTGTAGACAGTGAGTAATTGATCTGCAGTCAGAGAG
>NW_013665808.1:228271-238903 GCF_000517525.1 Limulus polyphemus | reverse complement strand
GATTACTAGATATAGGGTAGTATGGTATATATATAAGAGGGTGACAACGTGACGGAATAATGTGTGTGTAGACAGTGAGTAATTGATCTGCAGTCAGAGAGTATCATTGAGCACGTTCGTTGTTATAGCGTTTGTTTTAGCGCATTGTTGAAATTAAGTGTATCGTAAAGTTATATTCGGAAAGAATAAATCAGTTTTATTAAGTAAGGACTTGTGTCGCTAAAGTTTCGTCGGAACGAAGTTAGGGAAAGTTAATTAACAAACGGAGACGTAACAATACTTACATTAGTACTAAATTAAATTCGCATATATTACCGAGAGAAAACATGCAATGTAATTTCCTTTAAATTAAGCAGTGAGGAAAACAATAACAACATAATTTATGAAAAGTTCACTGAAGTTAAAACAAGGTATTAAAATATATATCTTAATAATTTACTACATATCTAACTACACTACAATTTGAAGAACATTGAAGTTTATAATGCTTTCACACCTTTTATCCTGCTAACACGAATAACCAAGAAAAGCTATCCTCGTTGTATATTATGTAAATAATAAGCCTTTTAAGGTTTTTAAGCTTTAAATATACAGTAAAATAGCACAATGTATTTTATAAGTGTTTTAATATTATACTTGTGTGTTTTAATAACAAAGTGGCGTATGACACAAAATTTTCACGACTTTAACGCTCTAACACCTGCGATTGAGCCGGAATATTCGCACGATTCCTGATGCCAGTAACTGAGGGAGAGAGACAGAGTATGTACTGATCAGTCTGAGAGAGCTCTACCAGTGAACACAGGAGATCACAAACAGCCATTATGTTCTCTGAAACTCTGAGAGTTTGGTTATGAGAGACACTTAATTTCGGGTGTAAACTGAATAAATTAATTTTTGAAGTGTCGAGACTCAGTTCCAATTTAAGTTGCCGGAGCAGCGATTTCGTATGCTCCGGCAGCACTACACCTCTGGTTGTAAGAAATGGCTTATATAAATAATGTTCCGATCACTACTATGTTTGCTGTGTCCCAGATGGTCTGATGAACTGAGCGAAACATGTTGTCGGCAATGGATACGGTGAACACTTTGTGGTCGGAATACTATTTTTTTACATTATTCAAATTCTTGAAGATTTCTAAGGGAATAGACATATAATGCAGTGTTAAAAAATATAATAGGCTTAATATTAACATGTAATTAATTCAAAAATACAATAAAAATAATTTGTTAACGTTATAATCATTAAAATCAAAAACGTTGCACGTGTTGCATGTTTAAATTAATTATTCAGTTAACTAGATTCTTCACTAAACATAACACAACCACATATATTATAAGTACAATAATAGCCTAACGGTAATTAGGCCTACCTGTATACAGTTTCATTTTGTGAAAATTCTTAATAATCTGCTATTTTGTGTGTGTGTGTGCTTGACATGAACTGAAACTGCCTAAGTTCAAATTCTTGAATTTATAATATATAATGCACAATTCTTATAGTTTAATCGTTCCGTGTCTCGACAGTATTTTAAGTAAGTAACTTCATAATTTAGATTAGGCCCTATAGTTTACAAATTCGGGAACTTCTATTGTTACGCAAAATATAACATTCTTTTCAAAGTCAATAATCGGTTTATATTCGAACATGTTGATTATTACAGTATTTTTCTCCAGAATCTAAAACTAGTTACGTTGTAAGTTTCAAATTATGACAAATATTCAATGAAAACTAAGCCTAAGGTCTAAGTATTTTTAACCCTTAATGCTACTGGTTTGGTATACGATAAAGAAGAATTTCATAAATGCGATGTTTTTATTATTTTGAGATGTAGCTGTTGTGATATTACATCATTGTAGGATTGATAATAATTTTAATCGCATTTTTCCTTACTTTCTCTATACAGGTGTTAAGTAAGAAGAGTGTATGACACCTGTACACTGTTAATTAAGATTTACGTGAACGGTTAAGGCCTCCAGAATCTAAACACTGGGCCATTCAAGTTAGGCTCAATACAATATAATTATTTAGTTGATATTCAGGATTAATATGGTTTGAACTTCGCGGTAATTTTAAATTATACGCTTATCTTCTGAAAACTTGAAGTTCCTCGTAAATATAAAATATATATAACTGATTTAACTTTATTCGCAGAAACAGTTGTATATTAAAGGTAAAACAACTATCACTGTAACAATGACATTTTTAATGCCATGATGCCATTCGGCGTTTAATTTACATTAGTTAGTTGGTCTCAATAAATTAGGATGTTCTTCAACTGTTACGTATCTGCTCGTTTGTTAATTTTCGGTATAAATTCTTTCCGAGGAACTTCGGTGAAACAAATCCTTTCTTAATTAAAACTAGTTTATTCGTTCTCGATACAACTCTGCAATACACAGAATTTCCACAGTCACTTTAAACTTAACGACCTTTATAACATACACTATAAATCACAGTGATTCACACACTTTACTTACGGTGCCTACTGTTCGCTTGACTCAATTATCTCTATCTTCAATCTATCTGCATATCTCTGCAATCTATCTGTCTATATCGCTGGCTTTCTTTGCCAGGCTTATATACTAAAAAACACTGGGACATTCGCGGGGTTCCCGGATAATTCTAGAAACTCCAGTGCGAATGCTCCCAGCGTCACGCGACTTCCGCTGTCGTAACACAACTTTTAGCTTCTTTGGTATTTTACATATTAACTGTTTTTAAATGCAATTACGTCTATTTATCTAAACTCTACAACAGCTATATTTTTTAAGCTTCAAGCTCAGTTATTAAAATCCTGATATGTTTTGTATCCATTTTAACAACAGTATATTTGGAATGTGGAGAAATCGTGTTGTTATAAACTAACTATTCTTAAAAGCTAATAATATATTTATATACTAGATACATGAATATATCTAAAGTTCAAATATTATATTTTAAATTAAATTATACAAATTATTGGTCTTAAAAATATTTTTATAAGATAGATACATCTGTTTTTATGCAGTGGCTGTAGCAATTCCCATAAGTAAACCAAGTCAATCTGTCACATAATAAAACGTATTCACGCTTTGTATAGAATTTCTGATGTAAAAGTTCAATTAAATTGCCCATTTTTCATTAAATATTTTGTCTTCATGACTTATGTAAGTTCATAATTTTAATAAATCTCTACAAGATATGTAGAGTATTATTAATATTTTTAACAACAATGCAGATGTCACAACAGAACCATGATGACATAGTTTGTCAAGAAAAACATACGGCCGATAATTCTGTAAATTGACAGTCTCTTATGGAATATTGACTATTGTTGACTACCATTATGATCAATAAAAGTCTTCAAAAAATTGCATTCCAAGAGAGAGAAGAAGTACAAAAACTACCAGATACTGTATCATACATACATCAGAGATCTTCGTTGTTAAAAAGTCTTGCTGTGAAAACAAACAAAAGGTATAATATATTACATTAACAAAATGTAAATATTTTGCTTGAGCTGCAAAACTTCGTGTTTTGACAGGTAAAAAGGAGTGATGCAAATATTACAATTATATATATATATATTATGATGAATAAAAATACTGCGAAATTTAATGTTAAAGAAGCATAATTTCTCGTACAAACTTTCAATTCTACTCCTTAGGTTTATTGTCTTAGCTTGAAATTGTATAATTTCCTAGTATCAAGATCATAATGTTTTAAATTGTGAACTACAATTACAATAAAGACTTTAAAGATAATATAATTTCTTCCCTTTTGGCAAAAAAAGGAAAATGTAGAGAAATCACTTTATACCTAAGATAGAAATGATAAGTTCAAGACTTTTTGAAGCAATGATAATGTTTCACGATCATTTTGATATTCCAAATTTATTTATATTATTATAAGTATTTTATTTTCCAAATATGTATAATCTTTGTCTTGAAAATCCTCAAGGTTTACTTCAGCTATAAAATGTATAAGCTGATTTTGTTAGTTGATTTAAACGTAACAACATATCTCTGAGTCAAACTGACTAATTGTGTAATTTTTGATAATAAATTGGGTCCACACAAGATCCGGAAATCCGGGAAACTTGGAATGAATTATAGAGCTTGTTCCGTGAAATCATTTACTGTGGCATATCGATGGATATAATGGTCATGGTGGATTTATATCTACACAGGGTTAACTACTCTCACCACTCTTGTGCTTGTTTTTGGCCGTTTAGCATTTTTATTAGCACCAACGGAAATTCTTCTCAGCCATTTTTTTAAGGCTTGCTTTCTTTGCAATTGATTTCCCTTTAGATCGCATCCACATCTGCTGCACTGGTGGCACGTAGAGCATACTAGTACCTAACACTTGTAAGTGAGTTTTGAATCTGACATTTCTCCTCCGAGATACACGTAACCTTGACAGAAAATCTACTGGTCGTCCTTACAATTCCCGATTATTACTGGCTTCGCAAGAATCTCTATAGATATTGTATTACAATTACATCGTGACCTCAGACAAAGTTTAGTGAAAATTTTCTTCATACGCCAAAAAAGAAATTCATTGTATCTCCTCCAGTTCTTTTTAGTTTTAGAGTTGACGAACGAACACCGTTGGATTCCTCATACGATGGTACACATTACGTAAATTTGCAAGAGTTTAGAAAATACCGGAAGTGAAATACCTTACGAGGTTTGGTTGATTCTTAGATTCGTTGTTAATTTGTTGAGATATAATAACAATTTTGAAATAGAATAATCATAAGTATAAACAAATTTCTTATTGGATTCATTCGATGATTTACATATTTTTATATCATCCCTCTTTAGTTTAAAACTTAAATTTTGTAATTTTCGCTCTGGGCCTTAAAGGCATTTCCACCCAATAGTTTGATAATTCTGTTAATTTACTTCCCCAAAATAAAAGTTAAAAACTGTCATCCCTAGTTTTGAAGTGATATGTTGGAGTGGAAACAACTAGTCAAAATCACCTACCACCAACTATTGGGCTACTCTTTACTAACTATTAGTGGGATTAATTGAACATTATGATGCTCCCAAGGCTTAAAAGGTGGGCATGTTCTATGACGGGATTCGACCCCATAACCCGCAGATTGAAAGTCAAGTGCCCTAACGGCCAACACATGCCAACGCTAATGAAGAGAATTCGATAATTAAAGACAAAATAAAATAAATAATCTTATTAAATATCCATGGTTAGGTGATGATGCACTGCTTACTTTTAAGATTGAAAATATCGCACTTTTATGTCGTTCTAAATTGTTTAGTTCGCAGAAAATGTTTTGTTTTCAATCGCCAATTTATTTTACTTTCTAACTCGATGTTTTCTTTATAAAAAAATTCACCAATTTTTAACATTACTATCTGGTATCTCCGTCAGGGTAAGGATTAACCAATTTTATAACAAACTGAGAATTATGTTAGAAAAATGGTTAACCAGTTCTATAAATAGTTCATTAGAGGAAAACGGTTGCTATTTCATATCAATTGTCTGATACCTCTCTTGGAAAATGTTTGTTTGTTATGAATTTCGCGCAAAACTACACGAAGGCTATATACGATAGCCTGCCCTAATTTAGCAGTGAAAGACTAGAGGGAAGGCAGCTAGTCATCACCACCGCCAACTCTTGGGCTACTCTTTTACTAACGAATAGTGGGATTAAAAGTCACACTATAACGTCGCCACGGCTCAAAGGCCGAGTATGGTTGGTGGGACGGGTATTTGAGGGAAGGAAGCTAGTCAACACCATCCACCGCAGACTCATGGACTACTTTTTACTCTTTAGGTGACGAGATTCGATCCCGCGACCCGTAGATTACGACTCGAGTTTACTAACCATCAGTCTATGTCAGAATATTAGAGAAAGGACTACTCAATTTAATAATAAACTGTCTGAAAGCTGCGTTAAAAAGTGTTAACCAATTTTTAACAACTTGTTTGAGAGCTTTGACCGTCACATTATAACACCCCTACGGCTTAAATGGCGAACAAGCGACCCTCAGGTTGCGAGTCAAGCGCCCTAACCACCTGGTCATGCCGGGCCGTTAATATAAGGAGATGACAAATAAATGTTTTCGTCCTTCATTTAACTAGAAATGAAGAATTTTTTCTCAATATGGACTTGCTTGGGAGAAAGACGGAAAAAACTGTAAACGAAAGATTACGGAGTCTATCAAGGATACTTTCTGATGACGCCGAAGGTAAGTTAGTTTAGTATTTGGAAAGGTTTTAAAAGGCTCACTCGTGATCTTATATTTTTCAGTTTTCTCAACTCGTATCATATCAGTAAGACTGCATATCCCTTCTCTCCTCCTCCTCCCCCCCCCAAAAAAAAGTTGAAAGATGATATGTCTTAGATAAATCGAACAATAAAACAGCATTTTTATGATATAAACCTATAAGAACATGTTATCTAGCGCAAACAAGAAATGTGTCTTTTCTAAAGGAAATTTTCATTTTTAAAGTTTTCAGTAGATAGTAAATATTAAGGTTACTATGAACGAGCGCAGTCCTTATTTCCAAAGTTTTATTGAATTGATCATGAGGCATGCTGACCACAGTATTAAAAAAGTAAAGTGTGAAAAGGAAACTGGGCAACGAATTATTTACTCATTTGAATTATGAAACTATCATAAACTTTTGAACATGTTATAAATAAATAATTTTAAAATCTATATTATATTCTACTTATCGTTTGAATAAGGCATTGAATGATATATATGTATGACATAAA
This sequence comes from Limulus polyphemus, assembly GCF_000517525.1. Lineage (NCBI taxonomy): Eukaryota > Metazoa > Arthropoda > Merostomata > Xiphosura > Limulidae > Limulus > Limulus polyphemus. The sequence goes on along the minus strand of NW_013665808.1, from coordinate 232,166 downwards.
CACCTCAGATTTTTAAGTTTGGTAGTGTATAACCTAAAATAATGTGCGAATACTTGAAGACTACGCTATCTATTTATGATACATGGCGTCTGTGAACAAAACTTTCTTAGAAAACGTGGTTTCTCCGATCAAAACTACATAACTATTACTTTCTTGTCTGACACATGATATTTCTGAACGAAGCTTTTAAACTGCAGTTCTCTTGCAGGGCATGTGGTGTCTCTGATAAAAATGTCATTACTGCGGCTTTCGTACAGGACATCTGACAATTATGGTTAAAATGTCATAACTGTAGTTCTCTTGCAGGGCATGTGGTGTCTCTGATAAAAAATGTCATAACTGTAGTTCTCTTGCAAGGCATGTGGTGTCTCTGATAAAAATGTCATAACTGCGGCTTTCGTACAGGACACCTGACAATTATGGTCAAAATGTCATAAATGTAGTTCTCTTGCAGGACACGGGGTATTTTTGGACAACAAATCTTTGTAGCTATAGCTCTTCTGCAGAACATATTCTATATCTGTACCAAACTTACTAACTGTAGTTCTGTTGCAGGACACATTGAATCTTTGATCAAAGCTTTCTAACTGTAGTGCAGGACATCTGATATCTGAACAACGTTTTTTTATCAATAGTATATAGCAGAGCATGTTGTATCTTTAAATAACTCTTTATAGTTATATTTTCCAGATTTTTTTTCAAGTACGTTATCGTGGTATGAGTATTTTTATTCTACGGCCTTCATTTATGAAATCTTATATCAAGATATATGAGATACACAATATTCCAAATACATTAAAGTAATTCCAATTCTTCAAAACGTTAACACTAAAACCTAAAAGCACCAGTGTACCATTTAAAAACTTGTGCTTGACACTTTAAAAACAATTGAGCTAACGTAGAGTGTTGTAGTTAAGGGCGCGTTCAAGCTTCGAACAAAATCGGACAGAAATAAGAAAAGTTTGACAGCATTAACATAGCTCAACCAAAGCAACGCCGATTATAAAAGGTAGGCCTAATTGTTGCGAGAAACAAGTAGCCACAATATTTTTCTTTACTTACATTTGTACACGCCCTCGATTTTTATTACCATTGTATCAGGTGCAACGATAGGTGTTCACCTACAAGCATGTTTAATAATTTATTTAAAATTTACATACGTTTTGTTACATTTCTTTCATTTGTAAATCTTGGCTGAAAGAGTGGCCATCTTTTTTCTACCTCTTTTTGTCTATAACAAAGTAAAGGTAAAAGACAGTAAAACAGAAGGCTTCTACCGATAAAAGCAGATAAAAAAAAACATCCTAAAACTATTTAATAGATTATCTTGAACACCGTATTTCTGAATAGTAATAACTTTGATTATCTGATCTATTTCGTAGCTTTAAAGAAAAAAAAAAGATAAGTTATCCATAATTTTATTAGACATTTCTAAGCAGCAGTTTAAGAGTATATAGTCAGAGTTCACTTTGATGCGATATTAGTACTTACAACTGAACGTTGTAATGATTTTATTTTACAGTTTTTACTTTATGTTTTTTTTACAGCTACAGAAAAATTACTTTCTAATTTTGAAGACCATTTGGTGAGTAATTGTAGAGAAGAGAATACTAACTAATTATCTGAAAATCGTTTGCCAATACAGGTACAGTAATGTTATAAACAGCAAGGATAAGATAGTTATGTACATAACAGGTTTATAAGCTGCTTCTTGAAGTATAAACTTTTCTTTTAGGTAATCTATTCATCTATCTAAAGTCGTTATTTTAAGCCTTGTTTAATATGCATGGAAAATGTTTGATAAAAAACAAACAGGTAAATAAGTATACAGAACAAATAATGGCACCGGAATTTTTGTGGCCCTGATTATAATGAAGTCTCTTAAAATCTTAGTTGAATTTTATAGGAAACACATAAAGGGCATGCTAAAAATGTAGTGAAATAATAAAAAACAACAACTCTATAATGCATTAAAAATACAAAATTGAAAGTTTGGGGAAGTCCACTCGTATAGTGCACCCTTTGTCTCCCCCACCAGCCACATTATGGATATAGTTTAACAAGGAATTTATCTTATTAACGTTGGTAAGTTTATTGTGTTACTGTAAATAGCTATTACGTAAGCGATTCATTTCTGGATATTTGAAGAACAAGTTGAAAATTATAAAGAACAAGAACATAATAGATTAAAATATAAAGTTGATTTTATTGCTGCTCTCTAGACTTATTTATAATATTCACGTGTTTGTGTTCCAAGGACTCTCAGAGCTCAGACCATCTGCTTCTTTTGAAGCAAGAACTGCAGAGTCGTTTCTTAAATCGGGAAAAAATGATTTGTGAAGCGGAAGATTATCTACAAAAAATTGAGGCTTTACGAACAAGCGAGGTAAAAAGTGTGTGTGTGAGGATGTGTATGAATATATGTCTATTTTTGTATAATTTGATGTAAACGGAGAACATAGAAATCAACTTAGCTATGAAGAACTGAAATGTATGAAATTGTCCTTAACACTTAAAAAATGCGTTAATAACTCACTTGACTTTTTTGCGTTTGTCAAATTTGACAATTTCAACTTAAGCTGGTTTAAGTGACAGCCAATCTAACGAACTTTCTTGTTGTCACTGATAATTCTGCATTCTCGGAGTTCGAAATTAGTGATTGCCTTTGGGTAGCTTTGCGCGAAAATTCTTACATTAATTTATTTTAAACTGAGAAACTAGGAAGAAGGTAGCTAGTCAACAGCACACACTGCTAATTCTTGAGATACTCTCTTCTGACCGAATAGTGAGACTTGACCGTCACTTTTATAACGCACCTTCGGCCCTAAAGTGCAGAGTGTATTGTTTTTTTTTTTGGTCACAATAAGCCATACGTAGCCTAACGTATATAAAAGCACATTTTTGATTTTATTGCAATGTGGAAAATTTCACGCTTTGCTTTAATATGTACTTATTTATTGTTTCTGTGACCGTACTTTGTGGGACATATCAGCCATACTACGATAAAAAAAAAGAACTTTATTTCCTCTTTGTGAAGACCAATATTTTTTTGCACCATACTGAGCACTACATTTTGGACTTCTAGCCAATCCAAAAGAAAACTTGCTTGTATCTTAAAAGTTCGAATTATCAGTTACGTTAATCAAATCAATCTTCCTGATACGTCGAATTTGCACATTAGTTGTTTTTGGGGTTTCATATAGCTTCTCTTTTTCTGTACTTTCCTTCTACCCATTCCTTAAGTCCCAATAGACTTTTGGCCAAAATACGTGCCGATATATAACCAAACAAACAAAAACACCCGTTACCAAAACTGACTTTTTTATATGTTGTGCTTGTACAAGTAACAGTAATAGTGCCGTAACTGGGCAACAAAGCAGCTGCTTTTTCAAACTAAAAATTGGTTTACATTCAGGAAGTATATATTATGATATTATTAATTTTAATTTGGGAAAACTGTGTACAGCGCAGTTAACCACCTTTTCAAAGTCGTACAAACATGGGTGCCCTTTCCCGCAAAATGGTTGTTAGAATCCAAAGTTCTTAGAAATACTGAAAGTTCTAATAACACAGAGAAAAAAAAGAGTAAAGAAAAATTAACAATTCTGAAAAAATCTAATTTAATCAGATTTTTATTTCTAAATGCATGATTTTTTTATAAAAGTAAAATCGTGTGCTACACAGTTTTCTAAGATATTACAATTTCGATGTTTTTAGTGTGTAACTAATAAAAAACAACATTTGTTTTTGTATAACAAATGAAAAAAGAAGCAGAAACTAAACCTCTTATTTCATGATACTATCAAGGAGTTTTTATTATTTCATCAGCAAAGTTCATGACTGCAGTGGCGTAGCAAGAGGGGGCACTGGCCCCCGGGCGCAGGTGTGAAGGGGC
>NW_013665808.1:208766-227528 GCF_000517525.1 Limulus polyphemus | reverse complement strand
AGATACGACCGTGTGATTAATTGCAGGTATGTTTACCTTTTGGTGTTCTGTGGTAATGAGATACGACCGTGTGATTAATTGCAGGTATGTTTACCTTTTGGTGTTCTGTGGTAATGAGATACGACCGTGTGATTAACTGCACGTATGTTTACCTTTTGGTGTTCTGTGGTAATGAGATACGACTGTGTGATTAAACTGCACTTCAGAGTCTATATCTAAATGATTGTTTAATTAACGTTATAGATAGAGCATATGATGCAACGAGCCTATAAAGACCTTGTAAACATTGGATATTTAGGTAAAGAAGACATTGTTGCTTTTATGGAAGGGCTCGTTAAGGTATGTAAAAAAACAATTAAGTGCATAATTATACTAGATTTTTTAGTGCTGTATGGCGGTACATATATATTTAGAACGCTATTATAGAAAATAACTATGAAACTAGTTTTGAAAGGAAACTTTTATTGTCTAAAAATGTAAATAGATGGTTAACGCATTAATGTGAAAATGAAGTATTAAATTATTAAATAATAACAATAAAGGAGGTATAAATATTATTTTTCTTTTGTTTATTATTCAGCGCAAAGCTACCCTAACTTTAGATACAAGCAGTATAAACAAACACATGGTATAAGGAGATGTTCTTGCGCACCCCAGAGGCACAGCGGCATGTCTGTGGACTTACAACGCTGGAAACTGGGTTTCGATACCCGTGGTGGGCGGAGTACAGATAGTCCTTTGTGTATCTTCGTGCTTAACTACAAACAAACAAGATGTACTTGCGCAGGGTCCCCGAAAGTGTTCTGTTTCAAGAGTAAATAAAATTAAGAGTAACAAATATTCTTATTCCATGTTTTGAAGTTTATATGTCATACTGTGTTGTAGCCTACAGAATGCATAATTCTTCTTGTGATTCATGGCATGTGAACGTTTTACTGACGTCACGACAGTATATATTGCAACGATAAGCATCCCTTATGTGACGTCATTTTAGTGTCTACTAACTAACTAACAGACAACACACTTCTTTATAGTGGTGCGAGTGGTTAAAACAGGTGACCCCTCCAGGCGGCTTTCGGGGAAATATTTAAGTACATATTTTACAAGTTTATTTTCAAGTGACTAAATCAACTGTAGATAGCACAGTCTTGGGATTTATGAATTGTAACATGAAGAACTTCCTGCTGTTTTGTTTTTTTGTTCAATAATCACAAAGCTACATAACGACGATCTGTGCTATGCCCACTGCGTATATCGATACTCGATTTTTTGCGTTATAAGTTATCAGACTTCCGTCTTAGCCACCTGAGAGCATTTGCCTTTTGCTATGCAAACCAACACTAATGTAGGAAAAAGTTTGTCCTGACACGATAAAAAAGGAGCAATAAATGCGCAACCCTTTGGTTGAAGGCAAAGTAGGTGACATCGGGGGTGGGGGTTGAGCTTGACAGCATAATATATATTTTTTAAAATCTAGAAGATATTTTCTATCATTTCCTTCATTCTGATACGACAAGTACAATAGCCCATAACGGAGCATTTCTTTACAATGGGTTATACGTTATAAAGCTGACATTGTTACTGAATAATCTAATGAACTTTCGTTAACACAGCGTAACGAATTTATAAAACGAAGTATTTTGGAGCAGTATAGATATTTGGAATTAGATAGGACAACATACTATGTGGCTATCATGCATCCATCCACAATCATATGTTAAGTTACACTTAGGGCTCTAATATCCTACACTGAAACGCGCGTGAGAGTGTTGAGTGATAAATTTTTCAAGCTAATGTTACTTTTTTTTATTGTTTCTAAGACTAAAAATTAAAAAACAAAAAAAATGGGGGAAGGTTGGCCTTGCGGTATATTCCTGAATTTTGGAGCTAGCGAGCAGGTTTCGAATTCATACGATATTTTAAAATATTCCTCACACTTTAAGCTGTGGGTTCATTATGTCAGTGGTAGTATGGTGCTGCTACCTACCTACGGTCGGTATTTCAAAAATAGGGATGGCGGCAGATAGCCTTAGTAGCTCTGCCATAAAAAATACAAAAGTATAAAAAAAGAGAAAGACTAAAACAAGAACTTCCCTTTAAAAATTGTCGGAGCTTCATTTTCCAACCACCCTTCTCCACTTTACGTTCTTACGCCTATAAATAGCAGCGTGATTGTGAAACAATTAGATAATCCGTGATGCATCCAATGTTAATACTCTTTCTAGCGTTGTTTCATGCTCTTAGAAGAAATCACTACAGTATGTTTGTAATGGATATTCGCGCAAAGTTAAAGAAGGGTTATCTGCGCAAACCATCCCTAATTTTAAACTGATAGATTATACTAGAGGGAAGGCAACTGATCAACGATACTCACCGCCAACTCATGAACTAGTGTAATCATATAGTGGGATTTTGACCGTTACTCTTATAACGCACCCACGGCTTCAAAATGCGGAGCGCAACTCTGCGGCAACACGATGCGAACCATGGGTCCTCGGATTCATAGTCCAATGCGCTAACCACTAAGTCGCGCCTGGCCCGAATCATTATAGATGCTAATACAAAGGATATTAAATACTTTATGAGATTTTAAAAAGTAATAATTCTATTCCTATTTTATCTTTCAGGCTGTTAATCGGATTTTGATTGACAACCAACGACTAATTTCGCATTTAGGGAAACAACTTAAGCTAAAAGAATTAATTCAGGAAAAGGAGAGCATAGATAGATATACGGAGCTAACCGAAAAATGGATAGAACTTCAGTGTATGAACGCCTGTCGAGACTACAGGTAATATTAATAGGATACTCACAATAATTAGTTTTCAAAGACTGATTTAACGGCCAATATCATAGACAAACATTATTAATTTTTACTCTTAGAAAAAGTTATAACAACTTATAGTTAATTCACTTTATGACCTTAAGCAATATTACTTTAACGTCACAAGAGGTAAATCCAAGTCAGTGCTGGGAAATTATTTCTTAAAAATATATCATACCTGTGGAAATTATCTCAGACTCAAGACGCCTACATATCATAAGTAATAGATAATTGTTAAGTCCCAATATTAAACAATAACCATTATTAACTTATCGCTAGAGCGGATGAGCTCTGGACAATTTTATACAGCGCTCACTAGTACTATATGCAGGGTGAACATGCGAATAGGTTCACCACCACCCCTACACACTCCCATGTGAATTTTAAAACTATTTTATAGTGTAACAGCATAATGAGTATTGCTATATTTAATATTTATAATTTGTTTAAAAATTATGCTGATACTCAGTACCATTTCTGCGTTTTAGTTTTAAATGAAATTCACTCCTAGTTATAGCATATTTTATTATAGCATAACAAACCTTTTCTTTCAAAATAACATTTTATTTTTGGTAGCTACTTCTGTTTTATTATACGTTGATATATTGACATCTGAACATAGTATATTGCACAAAATGTTTTCTTGATTGGGGCATTAAAGAATATTAAAAGATACGATTAAAAATTAATTAAGCAAGCAGATTATTAAAAATAATAAATAATCACAGAAAGATCTGAACGGCTCGTTTTGACCCTGTTCACATAATCGTACGAAAATATGCATTTGGAAAACTGTTAAAATCTTTTAATATTATATTAAAAATAGACATTAATTAAACGCTTTATAATGAATCTGATAAAAGGTAATATTTGAAAACGATGCACGATATCAAAACTCTTACTGTAAACTAGAATCCCGGTTTCGATACCCGTGGTGGGCAGAGCACATATAGCCCTTTGTGTAGCTATGTGCTTAACTACAAACAAACTTACTGTAAACTTTTCATTCAAAAATTAGTTTTAAATCCTGCTGAAAATATAACTACTTACTTATTTTTTTTCTAACCATATGACAAATAGTATTTTATAACCAAATGAAGTAAGATGGTCAAATGTTACAAGTGGTGTTCTTCGGCTATTTGTATGAGTCATTGAAACAAAAAGTTCCAGTATTTGTAGTCTTCTGAAGTTTTATTTATTCTTTAACTGCATCAGAAATGTCGAATATAAATATACTAATGTTTAGATTATCTAGGACTAATACCTCAATAAATTCGAATATAAATATATTAATGTTTAGATTATCTAGGTCTAATACCTAAAAAAATTCTAATATAAATATACTAACGTTTAGATTATCTAGATCTAATGCCTCAGGACTAAAATAATATCCAATAGGCATCTAAAAATATCATAAGTACTCATGGGCAGATAACATTATTGCTGCTTTACCTAGTGACAACTTAATTTTTGAAATGACAGGCAGATAGTATGCTATAACATAACTAAAATGAAAACGACTGAAGCCTATAATAATATATAGAATAATAAATAAAGTGTACACAGCAATAAATACAATATAGCAGATATTATAGTGGGTGCAGCATCATAATAATTTATATTTTCACACTAGTTTCTTCCTGAAAAGAAAAATGGATTTTTTGGGCTCAGAATTTGGAAACATTATCAAGGAATGGGAGACTACAATGCAAGGTTTTGCAAAAGAAAAAGAAACTATTTTCGGTGAATTCATGTAAGCTATGTAATGTTAATAATCCAACTATTCTGTGTTTATGTGCATGTATATGTATGTATATATAGTGAATTACCGTATTAGAAACTCATTCCAAGAGCTAAGGACATCTAAACTGACATTTGTGTAGCTGTTGGGACCCGTATATATATACACACACACATACAAATACAAGTATTCAAGAAAAAAAGGAAAACTGCGGGTTTCGTATACCCATAACTGCAAGATATAGCATATACGAAACTACAGAATTTAACAAACGTGAAACTGAAAGACTTCACATATACAAAATCATAGACAAATGATAAATATATAGGTATATGTTTAAAAAAAAACTAACGAAAAAACACATACGAAAAACCATTCGTTTTAATGAACATTTATTCTTTCATTGCTATCAATCCAAAAAGTTAATATTAAAATGCCCCCAGTAGCACAGCGGTATGTCTGCGGATTTACAACGCTAGAAACCGGATTTCGATACCCGTGGTGGGCAGAGCCCAGATAGCCCATATAGAAGTATACTTCCGTTTTATAGAAAGCAACCAAACTGACAATTTACAGACATGACGAAGATAATGCTAGTTTTCAAAGGTGAATATTTTTCTACTCTTGTGTTCTACTTTTAAATATTCAAAGAGTTTTGTTTTTTTTTGCACTCGATTTCTTGAATAAAAAAACAATCTGAAAACATAATGTTAATGTGCTAGTAATCAGCGCCTTTCTGTAAAATTTTATTTTATTTGGTTCGATACTTTACGTAAGCGATATCTTGATAAATACAAATTTTAGATGAACGTGGTCATATGGGAAAAAAAATCACATGGATAGTGTTGCTTTTAAACACTAGTAGTTTTGAATCATTTTCAACCGTGTAATTAACCGAACAGTTTTTTTTTATTGAACCACTGGATTTGTTGCATGTTGTAATGTATAGTGCTAAATGTTGCGATAAACTTCTATAAATTGAAAAACATCTATTTGAAAGTGGTTTATAGAAAAATAGGTAGATAGAAATCAAATATACAATAACTACTTATAAACATTACAAAACAGTTTTGCAAATAATACTTAATGGGTGGTTTAGGTCGTGTATTTGTGAAATATGAGGAAATGTCTTTATGGGTAGCAACGGTTGATAAATCTCGACGTTTCGGATAACTCCCATTTCCCGTTTGCAATAACTCTTTACCTTTGATGGTATTCTCATACAGGTATTCAGGTAATTAGTCATAAGACAAAAACTTGTGTTGTATTTAGATGTTAAATTTTGTATGATCTTTATAAATATATATACATACCCCTATAAATAAAAGAAAACCAAGTGAATATATAGACATCTATTTTTAGGAATTTCCTACCACCAGATGTAACATCCACCGATGTTGACTCTTGTTATGATAAGCTAGTGATCGTTCTGAAGAAAATGGGTAAGGTACTACATTTCAAGGATTTCTATTCGTTTGAAACACGATATCACTTATAATATATCCATTTACTGTTCACTTACCTTAAAAATGCTAGAAAAAATATACATACAATTTGATCGTGTACTATATATCTACTAAGTTAGAATTTTTAGTTCAACTCTATATTTGGAATAACTGTTTTAGATAATTTTTTACTGTTATTCTTTGAAGAAACATTTATGACTTTAGTATTTAGCTTGATAAAAACATACACTGAAACTTTGGAAAAATAAATGTTATTTTGTATAGAAGTTACTTGAAGTACAAGTATTGACTAACACAATATTTCAGGTCTCAGTTGTTTAATAACAACTGAATCCAACAATGTCACTGTAGAAACTGTACATTACACAGGTTAACATTCTAAACCATACAGTTAAGTTTAACCTTTTAAACGGCTAGTACTTGGATATCTTGTTTATTATTTAAAACTTTGTGAAAGCTAGATTTAGCTGAGTTTATGGTGTGGCAAACCTTCAAGCGATTTTATATCGTTTTGACACTTAACTTTATTTTTTAATGTTTTGAGAATTTAAACATATTTAACCTCATCTCGAAAATTATTTTAAAGGAAAGCCAAAAAATTTCACGTATCACCTTTTAACAAGTAACTGTTTTAAACGTTGATCTTGTTATTGCATATTCAACGAAAGAAAGAATAATGACTGCGTTTTGTGTTTTGTTATGTTTTTTTATTTATGCAAAACATTTAATTAATGAAACCTGTTTCATTTTATATTATATTATACACAAAATACAAATCATGAGTCAAAATTCTTTAGCCACCGAATAAAAAAACACACATCAAACATCATACTTCAGTTTTAAGTTTCACATCACACTAAGCCTTGCTCTAAACTGGTAGTACAACATTGTGAATTGATAGGTTTAAAAAAAACCTGTTGGTGGCCTAACACGAGCTACCTGACAAGTTATTTATTTGTTTGAAATACTATCGTTGATTATCGTATTTTGGTTTTACTACCAGTGTGAATGCCAAGGAAAGGAGGGCCCACTTCTTAATTTTTCTTCCTCCTCAAAATTTCCATAAAAAAATTAGTAATTGGTACATCTACCCAGAATACAATGTATTTAGTTGCTAGGCAACCACACACACAAGGAAAACCCATCCAACTAAACGTTGTCCAATCTCTGAAGAGTCCTTTGAGCTTCTTAATTTATCTTCCATGAGTTTATTTCCTCTTGTCCTCTAATGAAACGCATTGGCCCTCTAAGCCCATCTGTCTGCCTCCCCTTTGCCTCACCATTTTCAGAATCCTGGATTTGGAAATTCCCACTACTAATAAACCAGTGACTTAAAAAAATGTTATTCCTACGTTATTTTGCTAAAGCTATCGATTCGAATATGTTTGTCAAACAAGCGAACTTTTTCCGTTGTATGGGAATTGTCAAACTTTTTTCTCAAGAGAACTAACGTGATGCTTCTCATGTTATTTCTGTTAACGGGTTTGAAATTAATTAATTATAAAACACCGTTCTAAACTAATACATATATATTTATACCATGTGATCCAGGAATTGTGCTTTTGATTTCAGTTTGCCCTAAAAACACATTGGGCTTCCCTCAGACCAGGAGTCTAGTTCTTCTAATCTACAAACGCCCTAAGTTTATCAATATATTTGTTAGACTTTGACATATCTTCCATATTGCACAGGGTGCTGCTTCTAAGGATTATTGTGTGTAGTGAACCATTTGAGGTAAATGAGTAAACCTCATTTGCTTGCATGAAAATGGAACGAAACAAATCCCCATGAAAGCATGTCTCATGAACCTTAAAGACGGACCCCCCTTTCCACAGTGAATTTAGAAAATCTGATGAATAATGAATACTTAATACTGAATATTTAAAACTTCAATGGAGAAAGAGGGGGAGTATAAGCCATTGTTGCGATCATCAGATAATTCTTCTACGGCAGTTATTTTACACATACCAGTGTCTCAAATGTTGTATTGAAACCTACGAAATGCATCTACCTCCAGAACGAAACAAATCCCCATGAAAGCATGTCTCATGAACCTTAAAGACGGACCCCCCTTTCCACAGTGAATTTAAAAAATCTGATGAATAATGAATACTTAATACTGAATACTTAAAACTTCAATGGAGAAAGAGTGTGAGTATAAGCCATTGTTTCCCGTGCCATAATCAGATAATTCTTCTACGGCAGTTATTTTACACATACCAGTGTATCAAATGTTGTATTGAAACCTACGAAATGCATCTACCTCCAGGTGCCACTTATTGTGCAATTTTATAATATTTTCAAAGAGATGATTTAATTTCTACGTTGTTAACCCAGTTTTTTGTCACTATGAAATGTATGAACGTCTCAGATTTTACGTTTTCCAACCTGAAAAATTGACATCCTTTTCTCAATTAATGTTGTAGATATTCTTTAAATCACGTGATAGAGAAGACGTACTAATTCAAAACTTGAAAAGGAGAATTTTATGAAAGTTTGGCTACTAAATTAGCATTTTTGTGAGAAACACCAAACAAAAGAAAAAGACATTTTCATGAAACCTCCTCTCTCTCTCTCTCTCTCTATATATATATATATATATATGTATATCAGATATTTGTTTCTTTGTTATTAAGCGCAAAGCTACACAATATGCTATCTGTGCTGTGCCTACGTTGGATATCGAAATCTGGTTTTTAGTGTTATAAGCCTTCAGACTTACCACTGACTGAAAAATAACGCATTCTTTTCATAAATATATTCTTGGTACATATATGAAAAATCACAATTACTTTTCGCGGTGGGGGTATAAGTAGCTCTGAGTGAAGCCAAGAGTGCAACACAGTTAACCTTTTTAAAGTCCATGGATTAGATCTAATTTACACCAAAACACAGAAAATGTCATGAACTGCATATAATATCTTTGGGATGCTCAGTTAAGTCATTATCTTACAGAACTTGCTGTCACTGATTTTACCAGAAAATTGGAGGACTCGTTATGCAATAGTTATGAAGAATGTTTTAAGGAGATTGACAACATAACTGTAAGTTCTAAGTCGTCTATTACGTTGATCAATGTATTTTGCTGGAACTACAAGTATTAATTAAATAAGAGTTCGTATACGTAAATAATCCGAGGTTTTTACAATCCTGATACCTATGAATGATGGTGTAATTGTTTCAAAATGCATACAAAATACGCGTTCCAATTAAAATTGAGAAAATTCAAATAAAGCTCTTGAAATCTGATTATAAGAATTTTTTATTGCTTTGTTTAAACTTGTCCATCAGTAAAAACTGAATATTCGGAGTGATATGAACCGAAATATACTAGCTAGTAAGAAATCCAGTTACATATTTTAGTTTGAAATAATTTCCAGCTCCAAAGATACAGATATTATAGTTCAAATATTCCTTTTTCTGATCCAAAAAATAATTGTATGCGTGGACTATATACAATGTAAAAACATCTACTTATTTTGAATGTAATAGAATTAGGGAGTGGAACATAATAACAGTTATAGCTTAATGGTCGAATCCTTCAATACAAATTTAGTTTTAAGTGGAGAGTTTGTGCATGTGTTACAACAGAAACACAAAAAAACATTTCCACTCTGTCCACCGCGGGAATCAAACCTAGGAATGTAGCATTTTACCAATGATCCACTGGGGGACTCCAATAAGAGACTTGTAACAGCCGTGCTAAGCAAAGTGCGGCGTTTTATAGTAGGTGAGAATCCACAAACGCAAAGATCAGAGGCAAAAGCCATCCACGTGCCCCAGGCAACAGTTCACAGCATAATCCAGAAGGAAATCGTCTGAAAAAGTGGCACAAGTCACGTGTATCCAAGCTGCTTCCACGACACATTTGTTCAATTGTCGCATATCTCAAACAGTTGGAGGAAGAAACGAGTATTCATGCTGTTCCATATGAGGTCAAATTGGTTAAGTCTCCTGATGCAGCACCTATATATTTCTGTGCGATCAGACTGTTGACGGGGACGCTGATAAACTGTCGCTCTCGTACATTAGAAGAGGCATGGAAGGCAGCAGGGAAGAAGAGTGTACTTTGGACATGACAGCCTTACGAGAGCCTTTTGAAGTGAAAACTACGATGCATTGCCCGAATATGGCGACACGGACTGTAACGACGTAGTGAGGTTCCAAAATTGTTTGAATATAATGTACTCAACCTCTGTATTACATCATCTTCTTGTATATGTTGTGAGTGTTTTTGTCTAATAACATTACTAGTGACAATGAACATTTTATTAGATAAATAAAGGTACTTAGTTACTCATACTTTAAGTTAGAAACGCAATTTGCAAGCTCACATAACCAGTATGTGGGCAGAATGTTGTGAACAATAATATTTTTCTTTTATGTTCAGGTTATGGATAAAAATGCAGCTTTTGTAACTGAATCAGATATCCAAGTTCTTCGTGACCAGCTTCTACCAAAAATAAATGAACAAAAAGAAGCAAATATTTGTCAACTTAGAAACATCCAGGTAAGGAGAAGAAACGACTTTGGAACTATTAAATGAGCACCGCTGTTATTACTTTTCATTCTAACTTTAAAAAATCTATCTTTTTAGAAAGTCCTATTAAACCTAGTTATTGACGAGTATTGCGTACTCCCTTGGCTTAAGACTAAGTTTATAGAAAAAAAATACAATGTGGTCAAAACATAAAAAAAAAACTTTAAAACAAAATAGATGGCGCCAAGCTGTTCAGATGTTCAGCGATCTTTATACACAAAAAGTACAACGACAACGAGAGTATTTCTAAAATAGAAGAATATTTTGTTCGTTGTTAAGCGCACAGCTACACAATGGACTACCTGTGCTGTGCCCACTGCGAGTATCAAAACCAGATTTTTAGCATCAAAAGCCCTCAAACTTATCCTTGAGCCACTGGAGGAGGGGGTGCCTTACTAGGTGGTAGCCTTGCCATTTAAGCATCTGGTACCTACTGGAAAGCTAACAAATTACAAACTTTATATCTATTGTTATAAGCGCTCACACCCTCTGCTGAGCCACCAGAGGACTAAATAGAGAAAGAATATAGCAGTGAAGTAAATTGTTACTCCAAAAGAATAAAACTGGAATTTTCAACTTGAATAACACCTTATGTACACGTAGGATAAACGACCATGGGATTCAGTTATAACTTTAGAAACGAATGTAAATATGTGTGAAGATAAGTAGGTAAATTAGGAGATAAGTAAAACGTAATATTGTAAAGTTAGATTTTAGGTATATCGAATACTTACATTTATAAAGGAAAATTTTGCACAATGTTATGACTTTCATCACTTGTTTTCAACTAATATTAATCGTGTACTATTTCCTGATTTTTTCTTCATTTAGTACTTTAAGTTTTTATCGAAAAACCTAAATTAAAAATAATAGCTGTCTCTTTTTAGGGACTTTTCATGATTCGAACGCGAATGTGTTTGTGATATACATACTTTTCTTATTCTGTACAAATAATAGGTGAGACAGAAAATTAACAGTTACACATATAAATGTTACAGTGCCATATATAAAAAAGCTTTTTAACTACAAATGACAGCTGATGTATTCACGAGTTTGTAATTCACTGTTATGTAGGACACTCTAGCAGTCGAGCACAAGCTTATAGTTCTCAACTGCACTACACTGTATAGAACGGTCCAGAATGCAATGGACCTTTGGAATGAAATCACAAAGACATTAACAGAAAAAGAGCGGGAACTTGAAGCAGTATGCCAAATATGTGTTTCTCGACAAGAACAGCGCTTGCAGGTAGGAACTTCGATGAATGTTTAGGTGAGTTAAAATTATGTTTCAATTCTGAGCACAAAAAGCTGAAAATTCTAATTACTACTAAAATCATTAAAATAAGTTTATGATAATATTCAACAATATGTATTTAAACCAATTAAATTACTCATTACAATCCCTTTTTAAAATTTATTCACTAGTTAAATGTTTTAATGAATGTTAAAAAAAAATCCACAAAGGTAGGCATATAATGTTTAGATTCCACTTAACATTTAATCAGGGAAATAGGTTAAGTGTATTTCAAATATGTAATCAAACACGTAAGAAATTATAAAATATGTGATTAGTATTTTGGTGGCTAGTCCATCCCTCTCCAATATTTTCGTTAAAAATTTCAATATTTTGTTTATTAGTGTGTCTTTTATGTGTAAGTAATTTTTCAAAAGGATCTGTAAATTTTATAAATGTTTTTCACTGCTACAATACCGTAACATCTTCCAGTCGTTTGTATTTCATGTGTATGTG
This sequence comes from Limulus polyphemus, assembly GCF_000517525.1. Lineage (NCBI taxonomy): Eukaryota > Metazoa > Arthropoda > Merostomata > Xiphosura > Limulidae > Limulus > Limulus polyphemus. The sequence goes on along the minus strand of NW_013665808.1, from coordinate 215,205 downwards.
TTATTTTTATGTTTCTTTCTGGAAGGTAAAAAAGATAAACTTGCTATTTAAAAAGATCCATTACATTATATAAAACTTTCGTTTTCCCAAGTTTTAGCTTGAATATTTTTCGTACCTCCCGTCATTACTTAAAGTTTCCTATACATTTTCTCTGATTCATATAACATTTAATATTTTTTATCATTTAAATCCCCCTTACCAAAAATATTCGGGAATATTTACAGCATTTATCATGTATTTGTATTTTCTTCCCTTGGATTGGTGTTTTAAAATATTTTTAAAGGGGAATTAGCAATTAATTCGATTGCTTATCATAATAATTGTCGTATTTCGATAATGTCATTGGGAGAATTTAATATTTAACCATTTGCAAATAGAATAAAAAATTGGGCTCGACAATCTTATACGTAAAAATGCATATTTACGATTATATATTTCAATTTTTACACTTGCAGCTTTCAGATTTCACGAAAATTCAAACAGATGTCACTAAGTGTACGTTAAATTTATCAAATATTTAAAACTTTTTGTATAACTCACAGTATATTGTTTAAAATTAATCTAAAAACGTATTATATATATATCACATCAAAAACAAACAAAAGTTTATTTTTAGAATATTTTCTAATAAGAATTAATTTGAATTAAATTGTAATTTTCGGAATTAGTTATTAGATATTTGTCACTTTTCATTTTAATGTGCATAAGAATCAATATCTTAACTTCAGGTGGTACACATATAATATTCTAGGTTACAAGCATCAGATTTCTCACCATCCCTTGACTACTATTATCAATAACTTAACAAACATGATTATATTTCTACAATTTTCACTGGCTTGGTAAACCAGAGCAAAACAAAAAGTGTGGAACGTATTTCAGGTTACAATTTGTAACCATTTTTGCACCATATTCTTAGCAAACCCAATTTTGTTTTTCAACTCAAAACGTTTGTTTGTTTGTTTTGAATTTCGCGCAAAGCTACACGAGAGCTACCTGCGTTAGCTGTCCCTAATTTAGCAGTGTAAGCCAACTCTTGGGCTACTCTTTTACCAACGAATAGTGGGGTTGACCGTCACATTATAACGCCCCTACGGCTGAAAGAGCGAGCATGTTTGATGGGATGGGGATTCGAACCCGCGATCTTCGGATTGCGAGTCGAGCGCCCTAACCACCTGGCAGCTCAAAACGTGTTACAGATGGCGAGATATATCATTTAAGTACCATGTTCATTATTACACATGTTGGCCAAAATGTCTAAACACTCTGTATGTCTTATTATTAAACACACAAAAAAGGGAAAAAAAGTATTGGATGATCTGATTTCTCTAAATCTATAAAATCACTCTCCACACGTCTTAAATTAGATTATTATCAAAGGAATTCATATTAAAACTATAGAAAGTCAAAGTTAACCTGAAAAGATGAGACCAATACGATATAATAAACCCCTGTCTCTCAGTTTTTAATTTACAAGTTCAAAAATACATTTAACAATAACAAGTTTATTTTATAAACTTACCTTAATCCCATTCTAGGTACAAGAAACACGACTGATGCATTTGTTAAGACAGTTACGAGAAGGACATCCTGTAAGTCATGAAGACACCATTAATAAAATTCAAGAGTTAATGGAAGAAATTGAATATAGGTACGGTACAGTATGATATTGAAGTAGACTTTTAATTTCGAAACTATAAATTTGAAAAAAGATAGTAATTACTAAAAGAAAGGAAGATTATATTGAATATGGCTACAGCATGTTTTTATTTCAAAATTTTACGAAGGAAATTCGGTACAGGTTAAAACTTTTTTTGGCATCTGATTTCACCACTTCTCTAACAATCATTTAGATACTATTAAGAGCTATAATTAAAGTAATTCAATATGTGACTCCCGACAATCGTTAACGTTTTAATGAATGTTTTATTATTATTATTAATCTGAAGTGAAGCATGTATAAGCTTCGTAGCAACTTTGCGCAAAGCTTAATGTGATTAGCAGTTCTTGACGTGAACAGTTTCGGTATAAAGTTTTTTTGTTGAAAAGCTTTTTCTAAGCAACAAAAACAACAAAACTGTTTGTATGCGTTTTTAACGTAATTTCGTTTTCGCGTAAAGCTAAAGAGTAACTATTGTTTTTAAGTTAAGAGAAAAAAATAGAAAATTAACCATATTAATTGTGATTTGTTTTTATCACAAGGTTGTTATTTTTTTAGACTTCAAAGTCTGAAATTTTTAGAATTTTCATTATTGTTCAAAATATTTAATTACATATATTAGTTTAGTAATTTGGCAGGGTGCTGATCACTTTCGATGCTAAACTATTTTTATGACGAGACTGTTTATCATCTACATTTCAGCTGTTTAACATGTTTGAAAACTATACTTTTCGTTGCAATACTTCTAGTTACACCAGTCGATACGAAGAGGAATGTACAGTTTGGCAGATGTACCCTGGCCTCCTAACCGACCACATACAGAATTATGAGAAAAAACTGAGGGAATTATTTGAAGACCAGCTATCAATGCTTGTAAAAGATGAGACTTGCTCTAAACTGATTCTAAATAACTTTTCTTTTCAAACACTTGATAACAGGCTGGATGGAAATTATAATACTGAGAAAAACCACGATCCAACTACAAATACTGCAACTGATAATGAATGTAATTTAAACAGCTCTGACGAAGACGCAAAAAGTGGGCTAGATGAATATGCACATCGTTTAAAAAACATATTCAAGTTAATAAAAGTTGATCCAAGATTTCTTCAGGATTTGGGAAATTCGTAAGTTACTAATACTTACCAAACATAAGGATCATTATACGACAGATTAAAATATCTAATAACTGTTTTACATGTATAATGTCAAATTCTGTAGACTAATATCCCAACAATAATGGAAGACTAATGAGGAAAGTTTCCACACTTATTAGAATAAGAGGCTTAGACCTTAGGTTGTACCTTTATCTATAACATGTGATTATTGAGGAAAAAATGTATTTTGTTTTCGAAATAATTTCGAAAACATTTTTTTATGAGATTTTACTAGCTATGTATTCGAACTGCAATGGTTTACCATAAGATACAATTTGGTCAGTTTTTCAAAGTTAATGTTTCTCTTTTCTTGAATAATAAATCAGCTTAAGATAGAAATCTGTATTTGACCATGAAAATGGAACCATATAGTTAATCAAATAATGTACTAATGCAGCTTTATTGTAGTTGTTGTGAGTAATATCTTAAAACATAACAGTGTAAAATGTAGCTCTGGAATAATGGAAACATAGTCAATGTTTCAGTTTGTTCATGACTGGAAATACCATATACATATGTATGAGAGTGTAAGAAGGACATTGCTGTGATAAAGGTGTAATGTTTGAAAATTTTAATTTTTAAGTTGCATAATCATTCTTAAAAATAGTTTTCACTTTATATTTGTTCAGACTTGGATTCATAACAACAGGATATTTAATTGATTTGTTTCAAAATATTCAGATTATCTCAAGAAACTGCTGTGCTGCCACTTGTTGTAACTCATTTATTTCAGGAATTGATTTTCTCATCGAACCCATTTACTTGCCTTGATCACTGTATTCGTTCTCCATAAAGATAAGTGAGTGAAGTACTTATCAAAGCAAAATATTAATTTATGTTTTGTTAGGCGTATGAATATTATAAATGTATAAAAGAGAACCGGCGCTCCTTATATAGTGATCGAACTAAACGTGTGTTTTAATATTTAAAGAGTGAGAAAAAATTTCACCCAACACCTTGAAGATACTCGTAAAGAAATGAGTGAAAACACAGAACGCATTTTAGCTGGAAAGGTAATCCTGTGTTAATACCTCTTGCAACATTAAAAGAACACTTGTAATGCTATTGAATCAATAATCTACTTCTATCTTGAGATTTTAATAGGAAATATTTAATGAAATTTTATTTATGTAGATGTAACTTGTCTAAAGTTTTACTTTCACTAAAAAGTTTACTTTTGAACAACTTTAAGAAAACACTAGACCTTATTTAATCTATTTATAATGATGAACAAAAAACAATGACCTCAAAAAATATAAATAATGATTTACAATAGAGATATTTTAAGTAGAAGTTTTGTAAGTAATTACTTTTAACCGCTTATTATTTGTTGTATTCAGTGATAACATTTATAAAGTGACATCGACATAATTCAAATAATTGTTCATTATGTTTGTTTGTAATTAAGCACAAAGCTCCACAATGGGCTATCTGTGCTATGCCCATCACGGGTATCGAAACCCGAATTCTAGCATTGTAAGACCGCAAACATACCGCTGTGCCACTGGGGGGCTGTTCATTATGAAAGAAAAGTTTAATACGAGAATGAAAATTTTGATGTCTTACCAAAAGGTTTTAAACATATATTAATTAAGTTGACACAAGAAGATAACATGACATTTCCAAGATGCTTTAATTTGTAAATCTCTTTCGTAGTGGTATTAAAAATTCTGTAATATTTTACGTATCTTCTGGAACACATTTGTTTGCGTGTAAATGTATTTGCTATACCTCAGTTTAAGGTTTCTTTTAAAGCCTTCAAACATTCAAGGAAATTACAGTTTATTTGCAGTTGCTTTAAAGTTTGTTTTCCTCAGATTGATCAGTAGTTGAGAAGATGGCGTCACTGGGAATGTTCTCTTATTTCTTCTTGATTTGCTCTGGTTGAAATAATCGAGCTATACGTTTAATGTTTTTTGTTGTTTTTTTTGTAATGTGTATTAACAAAACGATTCTCTACAGCTGGAAGACTTGGCCAGAAAGCTAGAAAGAGAACTATATATTCAACAGAAGCGTACACAAAACATAATTCCCGAAACACTGAAAGAAAGACAACAAGAAATCCAACTTCATAAGAGTCGGATTTCAAAGTTTATAACGGAAGTAACTTCTAATCTACAAAAATTAGAAGCTGATAACGATGCTGTGGTTTCTTCAGTAACAACTACAAAGTGTGCCTTATCTAAGGAGATGTCAGAAGCTGTAACGCAGCTTTTGGAAATTAATTCTTCTAAAAGGTAAACTAATTACTTACCAATTCTTTACGATGAACTGGAGTCTTTACCATCAAAACTAAGACTGTTAAGGATTTTTAGTATTTTTTGTCAAACGCCTTAGTGTAATCAATACAACACACGTATAATATTTTTGTATTTCAATTACTCTTTCCATCACTGTTCTAACTAGATATCTATGTGACATTTCTTGTACCTTTACCTTCAACAACTCCGCATTGTGCTTTTTTATGTCAGGATTTATTTTATTTCTCACTCTGGCCATGAGTATTCTCAGTAGGATTTTCGGTATGAGGCTCATAATGCTTATTGTTCTGAATAACACACACTCAAGTATTCCTGGGTTTTTAGGCAATGTACTAAAAATGATTTTGACATGTCAGATGATATCCCTCCAGTTTCAGATATCTTATTCAGGAGTTCTGTGATAACATAAATTCCAAACTATACCAAGCATTTAACCATTTTATTTGTTATTTTATCTGTACCTGCTGCTTTTATTTTCTTCATAAGTTTGATTGTTTTCCTTACTTCATCTTTTATTATTGACGGCCCTTTCATATTTCTCTGTATTATTGGACTTACACTTTTGTCATCATCATACAGTTGTTTGATGTATTTTGACTGTTCTCTAAAATTTATGCTTTTTCCTCAATAATGTGTCAGCCCATTGTTGTTGTTTTTTTACTCTTATCCTTTTGTGCATGTTGTTACGTATTGAGAATTTGAAATAATCCAAAGCCGCGTTAAATAATTTAACTTTTAATAGTTGAAACGTACCTGGATTTAGTGTTTAGAAATATGCCTGTATTTTATCTAATTTACGCTATTTGCCAACATGATTGATTCACACCATTTTGTTTTGAAATAAATACGTTTTAATATATATGTATATACAGTAGTATAATTTACAATACCAACTATTATGATTAATTATTACAAATCAAGTTTCATAAACAGAAATTTCACTAACTTACAAATAGCCTAAACTCGTCTTCCTAGTTCAGATATCCAGCAAGTTGTATGTAGATACAATTGGTGGGAAGCTAGCTAGCTTTGTCAGGCACTGGATTTTTGGACCGTTGAAGTAAGATAATATTTTCATAAAATCACTGATGTCCGATGAAAGATTAGTAATATTATTGGAGAGATATTAACGTTTGCTGGGAATTCACTGACCTTCGAAATTTATAACTGTTCCTGGTCAAATGTCATATATTTTCCGATTGATAGGGGTTAGCAAAATCACAGTTTATAGCTTACACGGTTATAACAGTTTCATAGTTGACTTGTGTCTTCTCTGTTCTCTGTTGTCTGTTGTTTTTTGGCGCGATGCCCTGCTGTTTTTATAGGCGAGACACATCTTCTAGAACCTTCGAATAATAACG
>NW_013665808.1:196837-207886 GCF_000517525.1 Limulus polyphemus | reverse complement strand
TGATGACTAACCGCCTTCCCTCTAGTCTTACACTGCTAAATTAGGGACGGCTAGCGCAGATAGCCCTCGTGTTGTTTTCCGCGAAATTCAACACAAACAAACAAAACCAATATAATCAAGAATATTTTATAAAAAGAGACTTCATCACCAGTTTTAAACTGCAATGTTTTTCGTAAAGCAAGAGGATGTAGTGTTGCTTTAAAACTTTTGGTAGTTATAGATATATAAATGAAATATCCAAAATGCACTAAATTGTTCAGAAAGCTGAAGAAATCACGTTTTAATACATAATGCTAACGGGGTAAAAGTTATAATTCTTATTTGTAAATATCCTCTGCGCATGTCTTAAAACGAATGTGAACATTTGCTTTTGTATAAGAATTAAAATTTTACCTTTATGACACACCAGTCTCTCTCAAAAATACCTTGAATCGACTTCTCTTAATAGGGCAGCGGATATAAGCTAATTGATATGTAATAATTATTCACTATTAAACTTGGATATTCGTATACGCTAATAATCATGACAACAATTAACATCCGATCACAAAAAACCTTACCGTAAGTAACTACATGGACACTTAATCACAAAAAATATCAATTATATTAGAATTATTCACTTATTATGTTGGTTTTTAAAATATGTTTAAAATATATGAAATAATTTGCTTCTAACATATCTATATATTCCTTACATAGGATATTTTTACATACGACAGAGAAATTATATGTTGCATATCTAAAATAAATAAGCGAAGCCACGTTACACAAGTAAAGAATATTTGTAGCATGAAAAGTATAAATTTGTCTACAAATAATTCATACAACATATACAAATTAATATTCTAGACTTAAACAGAAAGTAGAAAGCCTCAAGGAAAAAGACAAATCTTTTAAAAATGACCAGAAATTGAAACTCCAAGCATTTCGTCAGCAAGCCGAAAAAGATTTCATTTACCTTCGCCAGTCTACAGTTGACTTCATCCAAAGTGTCAGGTATATATATATATATATTCTGAGTACCTTAGACCTGATTTGTTCAGATTGTCGCTAGTTTGATTTTTTATGACTAAACCTTCTATGAATTATGTATAGAAGGTTTACCAATAAATGTAACTCTTATTTATAAGATCAATTTTTTTATATCTCATACAATTTACCAACTTTAGATAATGATTGTTAATTGACTAAGTTTTTTTAATTTTCTTCTTTATAATTTATTTAATAATTAGGTGTAAAACGCTTTAACTGAAGAAATATCACATTTAATATTGATATGTGTTTGATCTTGTACCACAATAAGACTGATATTAATTGAAATCACATCGTTCTTTACTGTCCCACTATGGGTTTCCAATCATGCAGAATAATGCATACGAGGTCTTTAAATCCCTTCTTGTCGCTGCACACCTTTATGAAGAGGCTTTTCACTCAATACCGAAATTCATTCTGCCTCCTGGATTACAATATTATTTGCAAAGCTACTTATATCAGTCGTTTATTAAACAATTCGTAAGATGTAGAATGCTTTAGCTATAATCCAAACTCAGGTAAGTAAAGCTTAACTGAAGTCAGAACAGAGTGGATAAACAAGGAAGACAGGTGAAATGATAATATTGGAGATTTTCGTGGTAAAAAAAGAAGATAAATTTTATAAGAAAAATTATGTTGTGACAAACTGTTCCATCCCCCCTTCCCCTCTCAGTGGCTCAGCGGTAAGCCTGAAGGCTTATAACACTACAAACATTAAACATTGGGACGCATAAGGACTGACACGGTACTAGCTGCTAAAAGGAACATAGTGTACAAATATGAATAGGGGCCAGAATTCTTTTATAGTAAATGTCTGTGACTTACTTGTTGGGGATAGATTCGAACACTGAACGGACAGCACACAGTCTGTTTACTGTATGCTATCGAGCCATTTCAGTATGTCTGCCTATTGTTAGTTTTTCATTCAAACCGTCTGTAAAGTATTTTTCATTACCAAAATTGTTTAGACGTCTTTGTTCATATTTTTCTTAAATATACCTTAACTTTAGTGTGTTACTTTGAAGTGTCTTTCAATAAATTATTTTTCCATTTTCTGTCTTATTTCTCTGTTCTCTTGAACATTTATTTTCCAGTCGGTACGGTTTCTTTAATTTGATTTTAATTTTTTAGTCGGAGTAGTATTAGAAATTAAATGAGAATAACAATACACACAGCACAATGTTCAACATTATATTTAGTAACTCAGCTCAGAGCATGAGATGGCTGTACTTCATTCATAGTAAATTTCCCTACATGCAACCTTAATGTAGAAGAAATATAACTCAGCGACTGACATATATATAAGCGTCTTCACTTTTGGAAGAAAAATCATCAGTTAAACATTGGGAGGCATAAGGACTGACACGGTACTAACTGTTAAATGGAACATAGTGTACAAATATTCCTTCCAATATCTGATCTGATATAAGGGCCCCCCAGTGGCACAACGGAATGTCTGTGGACTTATTCCGTTAGAAACCGGGTTTCGATACCCTTAGTGGGCAGAGCACAGATAGCCCCTTGTATAGCTTTGTGCTTAATAACAAACAACAATCGATATAAGGACTGACACGGTGCTAACTGTTAAAAGGAACATAGTGTACAAATATTCCTTCCAATATCTCATCCGATATAAGGGCCCCCCAGTGGCACAACGGAATGTCTGTGGACTTATTCCGTTAGAAACCGGGTTTCAATACCCTTAGTGGGCAGAGCACAGATAGCCCCTTGTATAGCTTTGTGCTTAATAACAAACAACAATCGATATAAGGATTGACACGGTGCTAACTGTTGAAAGGGACATAGTGTACAAATAAGGGATAGGATAAATATTCCTTCCAATATCTGATCCGATATTGCACCATTCGGCGAAATTCAACCAGACTGGATATTAATTTTGCGATAAATCGATAAACAGAAAGCATTTCCGTCAACATATTATTTCACAATATTACCCAAGTATGATACCACTTGCGGGTGCGCCACACCTAATACCAAGCACAGATGTTACATCATCTAGCCCACTGGTTCATTCCATTAGCTTCTAAACATAACAGTACTCACCTCCTGGTTCTCGTATTACAGATAGTCGTTATGTAATTCATATAAACATCACGGTTGTGTTGCACAGGTGGTAACGGCAGAGACAGCGATAACAACGGTAAGCATAATCCAAACAACAGTATCACACCTCTTCGTGTTTAAGTCTTTTAAAGGACCTGCGATGAACGTGCAGAACTGTACATCACTCTGAACATACATCGTTATTAATTACTTTTTAGGGGAAGGGGGAATATTATAACACTCCTACGAGTTATAGTTGAGTATGTTCAGCGCCGAGTTTTGATCTAACGACCCACCGATTGTGAGTCCAGCGTTTTAACCACTGGGCTGTACCAGGCCTATACAATACAAGTTTAAGAGTATTTTAAAGTCAAGTTGGGGCAGCAAGATATACACAAGATTATCGAGAATGTAAGTGTAGAATTTTTAAACAACAACAAAAAAGGTAACCTTCTTGGGAATAGACATTTGAAGATATGTTGTATCGTTTGTTTGTTTGTAATGAAGCACGAAGCTACACAATGGACTATCTGTGCTCTGCCCACCACGGGTATCGAAATATTTTGTATCGCGAAAATATTTTAGTGAAAGAGCAAAAATATTAGATTTATGCTAATAGCAAAATAAAATAAAATTGCCGATCTTGCGTGGAAAGATCACGAAAAGTCTGTTGTTGTTTTTTTCCGTAAAGGACAGAAAACCAGTGAAGGCATGGCCTAAAATGTAAGGGCATGGTTGACATTGGATTCACAACTAAAACTGATGCAAGTATGTTGTTAGTTAAAGAAGGGAGAGGAATGTTTTTGGACACAGGGGAATACAAAAGTATCGTGTTACATAGGTAAAGTCAAGCTTTGTGTGTTCATATGATCACAGTATAAAGAAGAAATACGACAGATAACACAGGTCTTAGAGGGAATACCACTGCAATCCACCTATTTATTAATAAAAAGAGCTGTTGAAAAAAAAAATAGGAAAATCATTTTTAAAAATCTTGAAATACAAATATCAAATTTATCTGCAGAATTATTAGCGAGTAAATTGGCTTTGATGTAATTACGAAAGCGAGGTAACTGTAAGTATTTTATATATACTGTGTATAATGTAGTATATTTTTTATTTACTGCCATGATACGGATGATGAACTCTAAGTGATCCTGAGAAGTTTAACAAAGTGTTTAAATAAACTGTCTTTACCTGTTGTATATGGTTTATTGTTCTTTTCCTAAGCTTTGAGTCTATTTTATTGGTATTAATCCATATTCACACAAAGTCAAATGTTAACCATTAAACAAATAAAGCACACGGGAATACCCAAGCAAAATAATTGTTTTTTTTAATGAATACTCTAACATTTACAAACCTATTAAGAGCATGTTTTGCTACTGCTATAGGACATTTACAGATTCAGGAACCTACAGTGTTCAAGAACTAGAAGGCATACCAAAAAACCTGGAATATCTGAGCAAGAACATCAATAGTTCTGAAAAGAAGGTTTTGTTTTCACTTCAGGAGGTTGAGAAGAGTGTTAAATACGACGATATTTTATGGGAAAAGTAAGTGAAAATACTTAATTAAGAATTAATAATTCATACTTTAAATATAGATGATAATGATATTCTCAAAGCTAAATAATAACTTACCGCAACTTGATGATTATACAAACATAAAAGTTATGAATATATTTTTATCTGTTACATGGGAGTTGAGTAACAAATAACTTGATCGACACTAAGAATAAGAACGTTATTGTCAGCCGACACAGATTGGGGGATATTGTAAAAAAAAATGTATAAAATCCTTGTTCTGTCGAGCTAGATTAATTTTAATAGTTTTTTACTGTATTATCTACGTCTGTCTATCTTTATTGTAAGTTTTGGATGGAGAAGCTGCTTGGGCATGATTAGCTTTGGTAGTTTTGACTGTATTATTTACGTCTGTCTATCTTTATTGTATGTTTTGGATGGAGAAGCTGCTTGGGCATGATTAGCTTTGATAGTTTTGACTGTATTATCTACGTCTGTCTATCTTTATTGTATGTTTTGGATGGAGAAGCTGCTTGGGCATGATTAGCTTTGGTAGTTTTGACTGTATTATCTACGTCTGTCTATCTTTATTGTATGTTTTGGATGGAGAAGCTGCTTGGGAATGATTAGCTTGGGATTAACGTTTGGGTTCACTTTTAATTGTCTTCTCCATTTGTGCTAGCATGAACAATCGGATGCCTTAATAAATCTTCTGTAGACAGTTTAATTTGTTTTAATTATAAATAGAACGAATTTTATTGGCAGACTACTGAAGCCTATGACCTAATGTTTACTAAAACTTTTCGTTGAAGTATCTTATTTAACCAATTGTGTAAATAACAATGAACAACTCTTACTCTTAAAAGACAAGGTAACACAACCATTGATTACCATAACATTTCAATGTCAACCGGAAACAGACACTTTATATATCTCTAAGAGCCTGTAAGATTTGAATTTGTTTTCTGTAGAAAACTAAGTTTCCATCTCCAAGTGATCAATAATTTTTTTCTAACACTTAGCTTTTATTGACCATTATAATCACTAATGAACAACTTTTATGTATTGTCAGCCTGTTGTTGAAAAGGATAAATGGGGACATCATTTTACTAATGTGAATCTGTATCACATCCTGTGACTGTTTCAGTACGTTATGAATACAACAGGGCAACTGCGACTGAGATAGAGGGCTACGTAGTGTATACGTATTCATAATTGGATCTTGGATCCTGAAGTGTGAATGGTTCAGAGGTTCCGGAATGCTAAAATCTGATTGGCTGGTGTTTGATTAGTTGCTACTTTCCAAACCAGGGCCTCTGATGAGAGCTGTTTATATATTTTCAATGTATAAAGCTTCCTTAATTTTTTCCACTTTTGTAGTTGTTGTGATTCTATGATTTTACAATTTGGTATCCAGTATATATATCAACCTCAACAGTAGTTGAAGGTGTTTGTGTTCGTAAGGAGTTCTTCTAAATGTCTCCAAGTTTCTCCAATATATGAACTTCCACAGCTCCATGGTGTTGTCAGGGGATACGGATTGTTTTGTATGGGAAAGAACGTTATGAACGGTTTATCCACGTATAAATCAAACTTGTACCTTTTGACGTTTTACAGATACTTGTATATTATAAGTGAGCTTTTGAGATGAAGGCATTAGGTATTCTTGTACGAATTTATGGTAGGTTTTTGCACGGAGGTCTGCAGGCGTGTTTAATGAAGCTGTTTGGGTATTCATTGGACCTGAAGACTGTCTTGATGTGTTTCAGTTTAGTTTGTAAATGGTCCTTGTTGTATATTTTAATAGCTCAAATAAATAGACAAGATACTACACCTATTTTAATGCTTTGGGGATAATTATGTTGGAAGTTAAGGTACTTGTTTGTGTGTGTGTGTTGGTTTCATCTAAATACAAGCAGTAAGGTGGCAATCTTCTCTGTGAAGAAGGACAGTTAAAAATTTCTGTTCTCTTCGAATTGAACTGTGAATTTAATGTTGCTGTGTATGAAATTGAGATGAAATAGAAAGTCTGTAACAGTTCTTTCTCCATGTTGTCCGATTACGAAGGTACTGTAGACCTAAAGTTTATGTGGTTCTGGCATAAGAGAAGATGACGTCAGGGCTGTAAGTTTGAACTTCTACATGTTTCACTGAGAAGCTGTGAAAGAAGAAATCTTAAAATCGGGAATATTAGTTTTTGATGCAGATGTTATTAATTCCATAATCGTGTCTGGTGAGAGAATACAACGGTTAGATAATGTTTTGTCAGGTTATAATTTATGTATAGTAACGATAAGTGCTTCCGAATCTGGAAAACGTCATTTAGATCAAAACTGACAAGCAGATCACTCAAGAATTAATGACACGGTTGTTGGACTTTGCTAGTAGGTGTGATAAGACGGGTACAAGAAACTTGACGATGTGGTGTTAGGGAGATTGCATCGAGCTGAACACACTGGTCTGAGAGGAGCTTATGTTTTCATGAATTTCAGAAAGGCCTTATATCGGAAACCTGTCGTTTTGAGTGTATGGTGATCTTCTTGGGAAGTCTTATTTCTTAAAAATCAATTAAGAACTTTGGTGCTTTTTCTTTATCTGTGGTAGAATCAGATTATTTGTACATTCTGTATTAGGTTTTGCAAACTTATGTTGTAGTCTACTAAGTCTAGATTGACTATGGAATGACTTTTGTCTGCGTGAATAATAATGATAAAACTGTCGTTTTTTTAGAAGTGAAAGGGCTTTCCTTTTTTTGTTTATTTTTGAAGTGAGGTTATTTTTAGATTTCTTCTGCAGAATAGAGGTCGAAAAAACTTCTCACTAATTCACAATGTTCTTTAGGAAGTTGTTTGGCGGCGGTAAACTCCGAGATTGGCACTGAGTTAGGGATAACAGTAAAGTTGAAGTCTAAGGATGCTTTTATCATAACAAAAAGTGCTAAGATCTAACAAATATCACTATATGATCTAAAAATGTTTTCAAATAGTAGGACAACTAAAAAACTGTGACCAAGATATTAACTACTGCCAATTAATCATCTGTCTTGAACTTAAAAATAATAGTCTCCTTTTGTTCTTTAGTTTTCTTTACAATTGTAAAGATTTGATGCGGTGATTCTACATTTTTGGTTTTGGTTTTGTGCGCACGAGCTTCGGAAAGTATGAGAAAAGTAAACGTATATCCAGAATTTCATAACATTCTAAAAAATGACAGAAATAGAACAGATTATAATTTGATAAAATCGTGTGTGTCATTCAAGCCTGAAAAAAATACTGCTTGTTAAAGTAAAAATGAAAGTAAGTTTCAGAGCTATTACTTTTTATTCATGGACAGTAAACATTTTCTTTATATAACATCGTTTGAGTTTTGCTGTCAAAAGAAATATTTATCGATCTATTATTTGTACCTGTTCTATTTTTACTGATCTATTTTTATTCTTTTGTTGTTGAGTCTCGTGTCAAATTAAATTTTTGATTACCATATACTATTTCATTTATTAATGCATTATTTTTATTACAATTAGGGCAATTTTTATCCAAGCTTTTTGACACTTTTTGCAAATGTTCTTTTTTTTTACTATTCCTTTATAATTAGATTTAAATTCCAAGAACAAGATCTGGAATTTCTCGAACAATATTCATACATCACTAATAATGCTGTAATTAAACTGAAACAAGAAAAGATGTTTTGCAAGAATCAACTTGATGACTTTACGACAACTCTTAATCATTTGTTAAACTCTTGTGAAGGAAAGGTACAAGTTAATTATTTTATTAGGATTTACCTCGTGAAAAAATAAATTAAGATATCTTTAATCTCAGTATATTACTCTGCCGAACAAAGCTGTCAGAGTTTTATGTTATGGTATTATTTTCAGGTTTTTTTTTGTTGTTTTTTTAAGAAGATAATTAATGAGCCGCAGTGTCAATCAAGACTCATTAATTATCTTCTTAAAAAACAACAAAAAACCTGAAAATAATACCATAACATAAAACTCTGACAGCTTTGTTCGGCAGAGTAATATACTGAGATTAAAGATCTCTTATATTTTTGTTTTCACGAGGTAAAACCTAATATAAAAACCGCAGTGTCAATCAAGAATAAAACTCTGACAGCTTTGTTCGGCAGAGTAATATACTGAGATTAAAGATCCCTTAGATTTTTGTTTTCACGAGGTAAATCCTAATAAAAAATTATGGTATTTTTTCAGGTTGTTTTTTCTTTGTTTTTTAAGAAAATAATTAATGAGTCTTGATTGACACTACGGATTTTTATTAGGATTTACCTCGTGAAAAACAAAAATCTAAGGGATCTTTAATCTCAGTATATTACTCTGCCGAACAAAGCTGTTAGAGTTTTATGTTATGGTATTTATTTCAGGTTGATTTTTTGAGAAAGTAATTAATGGTTGTTGATTGACACTACTGAATGATGTTCATGATTTCGTTGATTTTATATGGAAACTATGTTTTGATACATCGTTGAAACATTCTAGTCATAGTTCTACTAAAAGTTTGCAACCATCAATGTTATATGATTCCATTTCGTATTTCTTTTTATAACGTATTAAACGTGAGTTTTATCTATGCAAGCAGGATATTTTACAGGATTTGGCTAGAACTCTACAGAGTAATGTTTCGCTGAATCGATATTTATTCTTCAACAAATCAGGAGAAGAAGAAGTAAGAAAATTCAGCGAAGGTACGTGTAAAGAGTATTATCCAAAGATTTTAAAAAGAAACCTTTTTACTTTATTTGTCGTATCACAGCAAAAGCCCTCGTTCGCATTGGATGTAGCAGGTATGGCGTTTTTGACAAACTATTATGCATTCTTCTTTACTTTCACTCGTAAATTCTCAGAAATACTGTGACGTTTGTGGAAATCTCAAATAAAGTTTACGGTAAATTTTATCATCAATACGTAACCTAAGCTTAGTAAAATATGAAAAAGGAATTAAGCAATCGCTTGTGTAGCATATATTATTTGGCACGAAGAAACATTTGAATTCAGATGTTTCATCGTTCAACGAAATTTATCTTTCTCTCCTCTTATTATGTATCATATTATGTCATAATATATACTTTTCTTACTATTCTTCAAATGAACACTCTTTATTTTAGATACTGTCAATTTAAACTTCATCTAATGTAAAATAAAACTTTGAAAATGAACCTAACAAAAGGATTTTCCAATACATATAGTGACTGGCCATTTTCTAAGAATATTGCTTCTTATAAGGGTCATGCCGCCTGTATATTCAGTAATAGCCAAAACTGTCATGTTCTTCAAATTAATTTCGTTATTACCTGTTAGAATCAAAAACAGCATTGTGGGATTGTACGTGTAAACATTGGCTGTGTTAATCTTTCTAAGGAACAAGACAACCTAACTTCTGCCACAAAAACATTCCCAACACCATTACACTGCCTCTACCATATTTGTATTTGTCGGAACTACACATCCATGGTCAAATGCCTTATGGGTTTTTTCCCCATAATTTTACTCTTTCGTAAAACATAAAAAAGGTGAAACATAACTTATTAGACCACATTGCATGCTTTCAGTCATTCACCGTCCAGAGTTTGCATTCAAAGAATCACTGAACCACTTCTCGCATGTTTACATCTAGGATAACTAGTTTTGGACTGGCTATTAACTGTCATATAATCTTCTTCTTCCTTCTGCTAGGCTAAAAGCCTGTCAGCTGCATCACCCCACAAAGCTTTGCTATACATTCCCATCAAGATATAATACTTGTTCCTCTACCTCCTCCAGGGTTGTTCCTCTATTTCCAACTGCTTGTTCAATATTTGATCTCCTTTGGTCTTCCTATGGAATTTTTTCGATTGGTATCCACTCCGTATATTTCTTCGAATATCTCTATTCATCCATCCGCTTATGCCACATATTTTTTGTATTTTTATCTGTATAGAACGATTGGCGATAGTGGAACCCAGACCACTGTTGGTCAGTTAGGACACACCATATACATTTGTTACAAAACTGTCCAGTCGATTGGTTTTCCTTCTGTTTTCCCCCAACTGTTGGCAAATACAGTTATTTTTAATTATGTCATATGGACATCCTTTTGATTGCCACTGTTGATCAACACTGACGATCTATTTTAATAGTCAGTCAAAGAAATGCTGATCGTTGGTATGGCGACCTTACTAAATGGACATTCACTTTTATGTTCTATTTAAAGTCGGACAGATTCTTGTTTTTCCTCATGCGCTTATGGGGCTAAAATATTCATTTGACACATCGCATTATTCGTGTATTATCAGTTGTACGTGCATGAGATCTATTTAAAGTGACCAGGCGGTGAATCATTATATAGAAAAAGTAAAACAAAAACTCTAAACTGACTACTAAAGGATTATTGTTTTTGAATTTCGCGCAAAGCTACACGAGGGCTATCTGCGT
>NW_013665808.1:194138-195837 GCF_000517525.1 Limulus polyphemus | reverse complement strand
ATGCATTGAATAATCAAATCTTATCAATAAAAAAAAAGGCTTCAAAGAAAATTAGTTACTAAAATACATGCGCAATTGTGATACTGGGCACACTGGCATTCTGCTTAAAGGAATTCATCTTTCATTTGGCCGGCCTGAAAAGCTCTGGTACTGGGCGAAAAGCCTCGTCGACACTGGGTGTATAGCAGACATAGTGTGGTTGATATATTATTATATACTCACTTTACTTCCTCTCAGAAATTCTTATTAATAATTGAATTATATAACTCCCATAAAACTATTTTAGTTCCCTCAGTCTTTCTTTTTTAAGAAATTGATCTGATATTAATAAACAAATCTCCTCTCAAGAACATTAAATTTATTGTGCCAGACCTAAAAGATCGTTCACTCTAATGAAAATCAATCAATATCCACTCATTTTACATGTACATTTCTATGAAGCTTATCCAAAACAATATATTTTCAATGAAGTTCATTACAGTATTTTAAAATTTCCTAATTTTCAACACTGAGAGTAGACTTTTCATCCTCTTTAGTGAAAATAATTGAAAAACATATTTTTCTAAATTATAAATATTATTGCTCCACATAGATTGGTTTGTTTATTGTTAAGTACAAAACTCTACAATGAGTGCTCTGCTCATCACGGATATCGAAACCCCAATTTTAGCGTCGTAAGCCTGCAAACTTCCCATTTAACTGCTGGGGGGCGTCCATATATAGAAACTCGTTTTTATATATATTTCCTTACAGTTCTTTTTTTTCTTTAAAAATAAATATAGTTATTAGTGCTCTCTACTGTGTTAAAGACATGGGTTTTTATTTGTTTGTTTGCTTTAGTGCAAAGCTACAGAATAGGCTATCTATGCTCTGTTCACTATGAACCCCCTGATTTTAGCGCTGTAAGTCCATAAACTTACCTCTGGCTCACTGGGGACTATGGGCGCAATCATTCCTGAGAAACTCGTAAAAATTCAAGGTTATAAAAAAAAAATTGTTTTTTTTTGTTATTAAGTGCAAAGCTACACAATGGGCTATCTGTGCTCTGCCCACCACTGGTATCGAAACCTGAATTCGAACGTTATAAGTCCGCAGACATACCGCTGTGCCACTGGGGGGGGGCGTTCAGGCTTTTTTGCATCCATAATGGATCTCATTGTGGAGGACAAAGGTGAACAAATGTTTGTGTACACAATTACGCTAATCTCAAACAATTGTTCTCTTCATCACTTGCTTTAGCGAACCCGCCAGGAAGGAATTCACATATCTGTGAGTATCAAAATCCGGTTTTTATTAGTGTTATAAGCCATCAGACTTATCGCTGAGCCACCAGGGGCATTTTATAAATGAAGTAAGTTACGTTATATCTGTAGTTTAAGTAGTTCTTATTATCATTTAACTAACGTATTAATTTCTAGATTACACTGAATTATTTTATAAGTTCATCAGAAATATATCAGAAAAATATAATGAATTTATCACGTTAATGGCTTTCTATACACTAAAAAAGTTAGATTAAGTACCTCCAAAATATAGTAATAGTGTATCGTTTTGTTTTTGCCCGAAATATCCATTACAATCTGCTTACAAGTGCCACTTTCATAAGAAGAAACTCATTGCTGAGTTGGTTTCTTGGCGTTTATATTCTTAAAACTTAAGTGTTTTTAGTGTTAAGGGTAGATGTTTGTTGTTTTTTTTT
>NW_013665808.1:193140-194073 GCF_000517525.1 Limulus polyphemus | reverse complement strand
CCTTATCCACCTGGCCATGCCGGGCCAAAGGATTATTGAAACATTAAACGAGGCATTTCCATATCAGAACATTTCTGTTCTCACGCGTTTATAGTCTTACTAGAACGCCATCTCATGGTTAAGAATTATATTCTATTCATAGAAACTGTGAATGTTTTATTTAGATGCATTGAATAATCAAATCTTATCAATAAAAAAAAAGGCTTCAAAGAAAATTAGTTACTAAAATACATGCGCAATTGTGATACTGGGCACACTGGCATTCTGCTTCGAACCCGTGACCCTCAGATTGCGAGTCGAGCGCCTTAACCACCTGGCCATGCCGGGCCGTTAAGAGTAGAGGCTAGAAAATTAGTTTCAATGCACCTAGAATAACTTAATGATATCAATAAAACATTCCAGTTCTAGTGAAAGTATTTAACCAAACATAATTTTATGTAATTGCATTAATTCAATCGATTTCATACGATTCAATTTTTTTTGTAAATTAAGCTTAAATATTAGATTTTTTTTTACAGTAAGCACAAATGACGTTCCTCAACTAACAAAGAAATACAAGAGAAAAAAGAAGAAATCTCCAGTAGATTTTAACCTAGTTGCGTGGTAAGTAAATACATAAAACATGTAACGATGTAAAATAAGCTTAATTTCTCAAAAATGTTAAAAGCCAGTGAAGATGATAAGAATCTTTGAAAACAGCCATTTGACGAGATTTATACAGAAACTTCTACAAACTATAAAAAGTTTACCTTAACAATAACAATGCACACACACACGTGCACGTATACAAAAGAGAAGGCAAGTTTTTGCGTATTATCTTTCGACCCTAACGCTTACAATGCATATATATAAAGCAGAATCAGACAGGTATTTTGCATTGATTTTCAGAACTTATATCTGATTCATGTATTGCATTTTTATTGTTTTCGGTTG
>NW_013665808.1:190956-192519 GCF_000517525.1 Limulus polyphemus | reverse complement strand
ACTGCTTACACAGTTTTTGAACTGTTTGATTCTTCTGTTTATTGTCTCATTATGCCACATATACTACTATAAGAGTCACTGTTAAAAAAACTGCTTACACAGTTTTTGAACTGTTTGATTCTTCTGTTTATTGTCACTTTATGTTTGAGCGAGGAAAAAACATCTCTCGAGACTAACTCACAAAACCTTTTTCAATCCATTTGAAATGACTTAATCATATTTAAAAGAAGATACTGTAAGGACTTGAATTTTCCCTAAATAATTAGTCCAAAAATTCAGGCAGCACCGTAATTTGTAAAGATTTACTTTTAATATTGATTAATCCTCCTTCTATCGGGAGCTGTTGTTTTTTCTGAGCAGTTGGAGTACATTGAAAAATGTATATGGTAGTTTAAAAAAACAAGATAAAAACGTTACAACCTTGTTTAATCTTTACAGTAGGGGGTTTCCCATTACGTATCATTCAGCATTAAAGAAGTTATCGTGAACTTTATTTAGTCTTCTCTTCTTACAAAGTTTTCTTCTTACACATTATATATACTGACGACAGCACTGAACGGATTCAATTATATATAAGGAGTATTTCCTGGATGTGAAAAATCTTATAAAACAATAAAAGCAAAAAATAAAATAAAACGATTTACTGGTACGACACTTTGATCTACTGTAGTTGTAGATAATAACATACTGTTCTATTCAGGCATACAAAGGCAGTCCTTCAGGAAAACCCTTTATCAGGAGATGGACACTTTTTGAGTAAAATCAGAAATATACTGGCATTATATTATCGAAGAATATCTCTAAAAGCTAATGTAAGTAAACAATACATCACTCTCTCTATATATGTTAATAAGTAGGGTGATCTATCTATTTATTTATGTAATATTTCGGCACGACGTGAGAAATTAACGATTTTTAACCTTCTGATGGTACAGCATACTGCACAATACAGTTAAAAGATACATCGCAGTTTGTGATCTTACTGTGTTAAGGTAAAAAGCACTGTTTAGAAATATGTAACTTACCTTCTCAGTTCATTCTTACGCCAATTATGTTACTCGTCCACATGGCTCATTTTTAAGCAAATCAACCATATGGTGTTTAGTCGTGTAGGATCTGAAATGCAAATGGTTAGTCATTCAGTTTATGCTCTACAGATATATATATAGTGGTCTCACACATTTTTGTCTCAGTTATTACTTGGAAACGAATCATAGAATTTAAGTGCTCCAAAATGTTCATGAACCATGGCTAGGCTTAAATAATTTAAATATCTGAAACTTCCTTCTCCAATCTAGTCACTAGACAGGACAATTAAAACTTCCAACCTCGAAATCATTTCAGTTACAGAATAAATGACCACATCATAAACAGTACCTAATTAACTTAAATAACTAAAACCTCTCTCTTCAGTATAATCACTAAGTCAACTAAAACTCTCCAATCTCCAAAATACCACAGACCTACAATCAAGACCAGCATGCCCCAAGTTGAACAAAAAATGTGGCCTGGCTAACTAATGAATGAATATTTGCTGTAATATTCTTATCAATGCTATAAGTG
>NW_013665808.1:183682-190025 GCF_000517525.1 Limulus polyphemus | reverse complement strand
GAAATTCAAAAACAAACAAACAAGCTACTATGTAGGGTTTTGTGTATTCGTCTCAATTTTGTTTAGGAAATAAATATATTTGGCCTTGTTTTTTTAAGGAAAGATAAAATAACAACACTTCTTCTTTGGTAGATAGTTTAGACAGAGTATTCATATTGAGTTGATGCTGTAAAACGGACGGCTACTGCCTTATTAGAGAGACACTTACAGAAACATATTGCTGACTATGCAATCTGCTTATGCAGTTCACGTGTAGAGGACGACGTTTCGAAAGTTTCGTCTTCAGCTGCATAAGTAGA
Organism: Limulus polyphemus; assembly: GCF_000517525.1. Classification (NCBI taxonomy): domain Eukaryota; kingdom Metazoa; phylum Arthropoda; class Merostomata; order Xiphosura; family Limulidae; genus Limulus; species Limulus polyphemus. The sequence continues at coordinate 189,726 of NW_013665808.1, read as the reverse complement.
TTATATAGCCACTAATATATTTCTACAAGAGTTTCTTTAATAGGCAGAAGCATCAACTCAATACTTCTTCTATTTGTAAAATGTTTATTACGGATAAATATACACGTATATATATAAAAATGGCTATGCAACGTTTCGACCTTCTACTTAGGTCATCATCAGACAAGATAAAATAACGATAATTTGAAACATTCGAGAATAAGATTAAAATAATGTTATAATCACGTGAAGCGAGAACAACGATAAAATTAAACAATAGTATTATTGACTATTTACAAACACTGTCTACGAGGACGAAATAATAATATTAAAAACCTTTACATTTTTTTGTTGTTGTTTTGGTTTTATTATATATATATATATTATTTTATTTTATAAACATCCTATTTATAAAGTGGTTTGTTATAAATTACTTTTTTTTATGGATAGACTTTCTTTAATTAACAGTTCAAGGTCGGAATGACCATTACAGATAATGGTGAATCCTCAGTTAGTTATCATACGTCCAATTTCAAGTCTGTGATTTTAGATCGCCGAAATGGGTGGACTTAAAAGGATGTTACCTGACCACAGTGTCCCACGCGCTCGTGGATGCGTACGATAAAATGTCGTTTAGTTCTCCCGATATAGGCGGCCTTACAGTCACCACACGTGTACTTATGTACAATCCAGGAGCGAAGAGAGATAGGTAGACGATCCTTTGTGTTAAAGAAATGTTTTAACCTAAAAGATGGTTTGAAAATGATGTTAAGTTTAATTTGTGGGTAGAACTTCCTTATCACAGATTGAATTTGTTTAGAAAGTATGACACTTTGTTGTCCTAGGTAAGGAATGGTCAATGAAACTGGGCATTTATCAACTGTGAACATTTTCATGGGAAAAATCTTTTGTTAAGAAATATCCTGGTTAGGCTTTCAATCATTTTCCTAGGGTATCCATTACACAATAATATTTCCTGAAGAAAACTAATCTCAGAGTGTAAAATGAAATAAGTTGAACAGATTTTAAAGGCTCGAGTCATTATGCATGTTGCTTGGTTGATCTTATATTCCACAGGAATGAAACTATCAAAGCTGTCCCGTGAACGTTTTCTTTCGATATATTGACGTTAAAAAACTTTAAGCATCTCGAGTAATTAGCACATATAGGAAAGGCAGAGTATTATTTTCTTCAATTTAATAGGTAAATTGTACAAACAACTGTTGCGAGTTTAAATACTCAAGAAACTGTTGAACTTCATCCTTTGATCGAAAATGACCAAAGTGTCATCAACGTAGCGTTTGTAAACTATTGGTTTGAATTTCTGTGGGCAATTGTTCAATCAAAATCGCTCATGGTGGCTCAGAGAAATCTTAGCCAGAGTTGGTTCTAGTAGGGATCCCATAGCCACTCCATCAATTTGGTCATATAGTTTTCCATTAAATGTAAAATGGTTGTTCTTTACAGAGTGAATAATTAAAGATCTAAGTTGTTCCTTAGTTACGCGATAAACTAGAGACTCCTCTTGAAAGAGTTTTTCCAAACAAATGTCAATGGTCTTATCCAATGGAATGTTCGTGAATAAAGAACTTATATCAAAACTAGACATAAAACATTCATTGGGAGGGTGTAGATCTTTTAACTCTTTAACTAATCAAAACGAGTCCAGGACATTAAATTCAATATATGTTAGTGGTTTAAGAAAAGGTACAATTAATTTGGTCGGCTTATATCTGTGTGTTCTGAGTGCAGAAAGTATATGGCGTAATGGATGATTCTGTTTCTGAACCTTAGGGAGGCCATACATTATACCAGGTCACGATCCACAAGGATATAATTGGTTGAACGCATTGTCTGTAATAATGTTTTTATTACTAAAATGAATAGGATGTTTATAAAATAAAATAACATATATATATAGTTTACAAACTATTGATTACATTAATTGTTAATAGGCGATTAAATCAGCACTATAAAACAATAATGAATTAAATATCGCAGTACCGTTATCGGTCCTGGTTTTCAACTTATTTTCATAACGGATAATGTCTGTGGTAATAGCACCCAAGTGCATTGGGAATATTACCACATACATTATCTGTTATGACAATAAGTTGACAACCAGGACCGATAACGGTATTGCGATATATATACAATGTAAAGGTGTTTAATCTTATTTCTTCGCCCTCATAGATAGTGTTCGTAAATAGTCAATAATACTGTTGATTAAACTTTATTAATGTTCTCGCTTCACGCATCTTACTCTCGAATGTTTCAAATTCTCCTTATTTTATCTTGCCCGATGATGACGTAAGTGGAAGGTCGAAACGTTGCATGTCCATTTTTATATATACGTGTGTATTTCTCCGTAATAAACATTTTACAAGTTAGAAACAATGAAATTTTGTGATTACAATAGTTCTTCTCTTTGGTTTAGAATTTTTGAAATCATTCGTCGTGATGTTGGAGCTGTTACCTAGACTCCTAGAAAGAGAGTTTCAAGTGTGTTTTGATCATTATAATACAAAATTGGAAGATATGGTGACTAAGGCCCATCAGTGTCTCCAAAACGCAAATATGGAGAGTGTCGGCACTAAAAGTAAATTAGAAAATCAACTTCGGCCTATCCTTGGACATCCAAATATGTCTCAGAAAATGCAGATGTTAACTAATGAAGCTTTCAAACTTCATCAAAGTCATAAATTTTCTCTTGAAGAAAATATTGAAAGATTTAAGGTACGTATGACTATAAATAATTCAAATGCGTACTAAATTAAGATCTCTGGAGTCGGGTATCTTAGTTGTTTAATGATCCGTATTATCTAAACTATGATATTATAATGCGTAGCAATAAATACACGAATGAAGCATTGTAGAGCTTTCATTCTGGTACTCCACAATCGTTGCTAAATTTTAAAATGAACAGTATTTCAGCTACATTTATGTATAGTTTAACCTAAGATGTTAAGAAATACTAATATACATGTAAATAAACATCTAAACATGTTACATCTAAGGAAACTATTAGTTTCCAGATTTGTTTTCATTTGCAAAGGTATTTACACACACACACACAACATGATAATTTTAAACAGAAGTTTGAGTCGTGTTCAGTTTTACCTCTACTTAGATAATTAGTAAAATGATAATGAAAATACTTACAAATATAACGAATGTTGAGGTCTAACTAGTTTGTCATCTAGATTTTTCCAATATTGCATTTACCTCTTCTTCCCTATTTGTCCACCAAAGAACAAAAAACAACAACAACATTTTCAAATAAAAGACTTCATTTTCATATCAAAATGAATTGTAATTTACATATGAAAGTTTCTTCCATTTTCAAAGTTATTTAAGTAACTGTTTTGAAATATTAATATTCCATACGATTTTAATACACCGCTACAGAATAGAATGCTAAAGGGTACTTTTCAAACATCAGCTTTGTTAAGTATTCGAAACTATGTGTATAATTATTTTAATTCCTATATTATAGTTACTGCAAAGCGCCGTTCTACTGGTCTTTATAATTCCTAAAAATAAATAAATCCATTAACATGAAACGTTTGATACTTTTGATTTTGTTTTTTTGCAAATAAACATATAAACGTTGCTCGAACTTGCACTTGCTAGCAATAGGCATGACTTTGTTAATACATTCAACATACCAACAGCCGGTTTAACAACAGAAAAAAAACCTGTTGTATAAATTACTGTAAGTTTTCGTTATTTATTTCTTCATAATTCTAGTTTTTAATACATTATTTTCTAATCGTATGTATAAGCCGTAGAAATATTTAACAAAAGGCGGTTGATTGTGGTTAATTTTGATCAAAGGAACAATATCTTCACATGGAAATATAAACAAACACAGTCATCACAAATAAGTTTGTCATACCTGAAGGAACTTTTCTGGCGTATTTTAATAAAATGTTACTTTTATTCATTTACTATGTCAACGCATGCCGTGTGTTTTAATGTCACAGTTAATTATCTAAGTTTTGAAACATAAGTATACCCATTAGGATATGACACTATGTTCTTTTCTTTTACTAAGTCTTATTTTATGTTCCATTTATACTCATTCCCATTTCTAATGAAAGGATGTTATCCGTTTTAATGCCAGTATCCAGTATCTGCCTACTGAGACTTTTAGAATTCGAATTATAAAGCCAGTTACATAAATTTCGTGGTAACGCTTTAGAAGTAAGTAAGCAGGAATGTCATAATTAATGAACTGGAGCTTTATTTTTCACATTGAAGTCGATCAAGACAGTTGTATTAAGCTAGAGTGAAGAATTTAATTTCCTGTGAGAAGGTTTTACATTTAATTTGCTGTCCACTCTTCGTAATTAGTGGACTAGAGCCTCGTTTTTCACTCTGAAGTCGACCAAGATGGTTGTACTAAGTGAAGAATTGGATTTCGTGTGAAAAACATTATAAACTATTTCCCCATTCCCTATTTTTTGAGATAATATATTTTTATTTCGTCCGAATGAATAAGATATACGTAAAGAAAACTATTTTTATTTGATATAACAGAGAGAGAGAGAGAAAAGAGAAAGATCAGGGACACCAAACATCTGAAACAACGAATTCGCGACGACCATTTACAATGACACGGATATGCTTTGCAATGTTCAAAGAGAATGGAAATACCGTCTCCAAACTTGCTTAGAACTACAAGGACAGCATGTGGAACACATTCTGTAAAATTCGTTAAAGTGCCTATGGTTCCAGACTTTTCGGACACCCTGTCTTTTACAATATCATTTCAGAAGTTCCTGTAGTCAAAATAATTCTTTAGAGAGCTTCATAATATTCATGTATAAAAGGTAAAATGGCAAATTACAGATAAAGAATCCTTCGAAAATCGAAATTAGCTTCCAAGACTAACAGAAGAAAGTTCTAATGCCGTCATCCTTTTGTTGTGCAGTTGTGTCCAACGGAGAGAGCACATGACAAGACATTCTGTTGACAAGATATTTGAGCAACCCCATTTATTTACCATGCAAAAGCAAAAATGGCTTGATGCATCAACAATAGACTTATTACAGTATTTTTTTTCCTTCTACAACAGATCTCTGAAAAGTAGAAGGACAAACTTTTAAAATCTGGTAGTTTTCTTTGAGAGAGATGTGGAATTTGAGAGACAATCTTAAAGTTAAAATCATACTTCTTATACTACCACCCAGCGGTATTATGATATAGAATAAAAATTAAAGTATTTGTGTCATTTAAACTAACGAAAATTATTTTGCATATTGGCTTTAACTATAGGGAAATAAACAATCATTATATGGCTCAAGTCAGTTTGTTATGGTAGAGTGGTTTCAAATATTTTTTACATTTTTAATACATTTCATTGTTTTTTGTTTCTCCCACCCCTCCTCCCCCGGATCACACAAAATTGCATAGAATGTCAGTCTTAGGGTTTCGTTTTTAATATTACGGCTTTTTGTTGTTGTTGTTGCTTTGACTTTAACTCACCATTTGATATATTCTGTAAATCTGACAACAAAGTCTTTATATTTATCAAGGTATTCAAAACTTCTGTCTTGGCGTCTTCCTCTAATGCTTCTATATTATACTAAAAAAATAGGTTGGTTATAAACATGATGAAGGATATTTATATAAACAACAATAGCCTAAAACAATTTTTTTTAAAGTTACATATTTTTCTAAGTCAATGCCACGAATTTACTGTTAATGCTTCCTGAACAACCCTGCTTTTAGTACTTTTAACATTAGAATAGCATCATGTACTTCCTTTAAGTGAGCTACACCTTTTAAATTATTTGTTTACCATAAATTGTTATTTGAAGCATATTTATAAAAATATTATAAAATTGATCCTTGAATATCAATCTGTCATTATTTCATAAGACATAACTTTAATTTAAAACTTGCATCTAATTTTGTTTCGTAATTTCCTTTTTACTTCTTCTTCCTGTCATTTATTAACTCAATGCTATTGGAGTTTGCATAGGTAAATGCACTGTTGCGTCATCGAGATCACGTGACAATTCTCACGCTCTCTTGTTTCTAGAACTATCATGTACTTT